>NW_002987156.1:348913-351416 GCF_000006295.1 Pediculus humanus corporis | reverse complement strand
TGGACTCAAACCTGGAATGAATGCAGGAAAATTATTTCGGATAAATTTCAGTATAAAATTTGGCGTGAGATAAAAGGGACGATAATAATAATATTATTGAAAATATTTGAAAAAAACATTTTTGTGAACGAAGGGATACCAACAATTAAAAAAAAACAAAATGATTTAAATTATCCAGGTTTTTTTCCTGGAACGAACGTTATAACAACTTCCCGAAAAAAAAAAAAAAAAAAAAAAAAAAAAAAAAAAAAATTTTAAACTTTAAAAATCAAATCAAATAATAATAATGATGTTAAATGAATCGAAATGATAATTGATTATAAAGTTTTAAAATGGAAAATTTTTTGGAATTTTTCCAATTCGAAAATTTTGGCGGGAAATAAAAAAAAAAATGGGAATAAGCAACAAGTTTTTAGGCTTATTTAAAAACTCATCGTTCTTTTTGTGTGCTGATGTCCTACTTTTTTTTTTTATTTCCGCCCCCAAAATTTTTTTTAACAACAACAAACGAACAACCTATTAATTAAATATATTTGTTGTTGTTGTACAAACTATTCATTAAAACCTTTAACCAACAAATAACGATTGTTGTTATTTCGATGTAAATTTTTTTTTACAAACCGCGGAAAATATTTTTTTTAAAAAAGGTTCAAGGGTAAAAAACTTTTATTATTATTATTATTATTGGCTAGGAAAATCGATTTATACGTTATTTTGTGTGTGTGTGTGTGCGTGTGTGTAAAATTTCCTTTTCAACAAAATTAAAAAACTATTAAAAATATTAAATAAAAAGTTTCGAAAATGATTTAGTCGGTTGTTTCCTTTTTCTTTTTTTTTTGTCCAGCTGGAATTAATTAAATCGTTTATATAAATCGATCATCGATTATCGTTGGAAAACTGGAAAAAAATTTTCCAAAACTTTTCTTATTTTTTTTTTTTTTTACGTAATTATCGATCGTACAATTTTTTTTCTCTCTCTTTTACTTTATCGTTTGCTTTGTTTGTTTTTTTTTTAGTAATTATTATTAACCTTTATTATTATTAATAATATTATCATTATTATTAAGAATTTTTATTATTAATAAAAAATTTTATTTTATATCCAATGAAAAATTTTTTTGTTTGTTTGTTTGTTTGCAAATGGAAAACAAAAGAAAAAAAAGAAAGAAAAAAATTTTTTTTTTTATTGATTTTAGTTTTTTTTTTTTTTTTTTTTTTTACTTAAAAAGCTTTTTCTTGTCGTGACGTCATATTGAATTTTCAAATTCTTGTAATTTATGAAAAATAATAAAAAATAAAATTTTTTTTTTATTTTATGTTTAAAATAAAAATTCGCGATTTAAAACTCTCGAAGATGTTTTTATAACGTTTATGATTTCATTTTTTTTTTTTTACTTTCAATCGATGTTTATTATTATTATTATTACTATTATTATTATCAATAATTAGTCGTTAATAGATGTTATAAATAAGCAGTTAAAAAAATTAATAATGATTTTTAAATACGTGGGAAAAGTTAAAAATCTTATATATATATTTGTCACACGCAAACCGGAAACAAGGAAATTTGTTTAAAAAATCATAAAAAAGTTGAGTTTCCGGTTTTTGTGAAAGTGTAAAAACCCTAATCTGAAATGCTGATAAAATTTTTTATTTTTTAAAATTTGTTTTCCTAAAACTTTTTAAAGATTTGTAGAAAGAGAGGAGGTGGAGGAGGAGGGGAGGAGGTTAAAATGTGAAAAAATTAAGAAAGAAAAATACATTTAAATTTATTAGCAGAAGAAAAATTCGAATTTTCTTTTTAGGGGGAAGAGATGGGAAGTCATAAGTCAAATCGTTTTTTATTTTTAAAATTTAAAAAAAAAAAAAATTGGCGGGGAGTGTGAAAATATAATAATCGATCAAGATTTTCTTTTTTTTATGACGAAACGTTTTATAATTAAAATAAAAAAATTGGGGGGGAGGTAGTATTGTGAGGGGTAGAGGGAGGGGGGCAAAAAAATTGATTGACTTAATTATTACTGTCGTTTTTAGAAATTGTTTTTTTTTTTTTTCAATTTAACGCTTTCAAATTTTATTATTATTATTATTATTATTATTATTATAACATTTAAAAAAAAAAAGAAAAAAATGATGGAAGTGAGAAAAAAAAAAGTTTTATTATTATTATTATTCGAATTTAAAAAACGTTAAAAATTAAAAAGGAATGGCGGAAGAATTTATTATTATTATTATTATTATTATTATTATTATTATTAACTGACAAGGACCGCCTGCGGCACGGAAAAGTGTGAGTCGGTTTCCTTTGATTTAAGCCATAAAAAGCGTGAATGCGTAAAACTCTCTCTCTCTCTCTCTTTGTCTCTCTCATTCTAATTTTTCATGTTTTCCTTTAAACGCACTCACGCACTTTCTCTATCTCTCTCTCTTTCTCTCTCTCTCTCTCTCTCTCTCTCTCTCTCTCTCTCTCTCTCTCTCTCTCTCTCTCTCTCTCTCTCATTTC
>NW_002987156.1:341170-348893 GCF_000006295.1 Pediculus humanus corporis | reverse complement strand
TTTTTCTATTAAATTATATTAAAAAAAAAAAACGTTAAAAATTAAAAAAGTAATGGCGGAGAAATTTTTAATCAGAAAAACGACAAAAAATAATAATGGCCGTCGCGTCTTATCTGATTAACCCCTCCCCCTAATACTAATTATTATTAAAAACCATAATGGCCAAAATTATTATTTGACAAACGACAAAAAACAATAATGGCCGTCGCGTTATCTGATTAACCCCTCCCCCTAATACTAATTATTATTAAAAACCATAATGGCCGAATTATTTCAACCAATAAAAAACGAGAATTTTATAATTATGGTTGATTATGTGAAATAATAAAACAACCAATTAAAAAAAAGGATGGAAGTTTAAAAAAAAAAAAAAATGAAAATTATCACGTAGAATAGTTTTAACGAAAAGTTTAAATGGTTCCAATGTTAAAACCGTGACGTAAGTTTTTTTTTTTTTATGACGTCATTCATTTTTGTCCGACGCTTTTAATTAATTTATTTATCAAAAGAAAATGAATAGATGTAATAATAATAATAATAATAATAATAATAATAATAATAATAAAATTTTAAATATTTAAATTTCGCACTAAAAAAAAAAAAAAAACTGTCGACATGCAACGGGGGAAAGAATTTTTTTTTTGAATAAATATACCTTTTGTGAAAAAGAAAAGAAAAGAAAGAAAGGAAAAAAAGGGGGAGCGGGAGGTCGGGGGAGCGGAAAATTCAAAAGGATGTAAAGAAAAAAAATAAAAATAAATAAATAAATAAAAATAAAATAAATAAATAAAAAGTTTTCGATGAACCAGGTGCATAAAATTTTACGAATAAAAAACATCTCATAAAAATTCGAAGCATAAAAAATGGCGGCACATGCTAACATTGTATGTATAAAAAAAAAAAAAAACTTTTTTTTCTTTTTTTTTTTTTTATTTTACTGTCAATTGTAAATCGTGACAGATTTCAAAAAAAAAAAATTTATTATTATTATTATTATCGAAAAAAATCAATAACAAATTATTTATTTATTTATTACGTAATAAATAATTAATTATATTCATTAATTATTATTATTATTATTACGATTCTGTCAAGTTGTTTTAACGGGCATTAAAAGGTTTTTTAATTAAGTTATTTAAAAAAAAAAAATTTAATGAGATTAATAAATAAATAAATAAATAAATAAACGTGGAATGAGTTACGTAAAATAAATTTCGTCATTTTTTTTTTCATTTATTTATTTATTTAAATAGAAATCACGATTGAATGACGTGTATGAATGAATTAATAAATAATAATAATAATAAAATTATTTTTAATTTCCGTTTAGAAAAAAAATAAATAATAATAATAATGATGATGATAATTGTAAAAGGCAGGTAACGGTTAACATGAGGTTTCATATAACTTGTTGCACGTTCTCCTTTTGACTAAAGGACGCCTCTCTCTCTTCCTCTCTCTCTCTTTCTTCCCCTTCCTCCCTCCCTTCCGTTCGCTCCTTTCTCCCGTTGCCCCCGATTTTCGTATATTTCTCCCATCTAAGCTTTACTTTCCTTCCTTTCCTCTTTTCCTTTCTCTCTCCCTTTATTCTCCATCCATCCTTCCATCCATCCAGTCATCCAGCCATCCAGCCAACCTTCGTAATCCGATCGATCTCATTCTTGTGTCATTTTCGCAGAGCAAACAAAACGAGGGAAAATTTTATATATATACGGGAAATTTATAAAATTCCCTGGAATTTTCTTTTTTTTATCGATATACTCTGGATAAAATCAAATTAAATCACAATTGGAAAAAATATAAGATTAATAATAATAATATTAAATAAAAATGCGAAAAATTGAAAATATCTATCGATGGTAGGACATATTGAATTTTTTTTTTTTTTAAAACATGAAGTGTTGTTATAAGATGATATATTAAGGAAAATAAAATAAAATGTTGCATAATGTTTTGAAACAAAAACAAAGTAAAAGGCGATAAGTAAGATGCGCGTTTGTTACAGCGCAACAAGTTGAAAAATAAAATTTTGTGTGCAGAATAAGAATAAAATCCGGCGGCGGCGGCAGCGGCAGCGGCAGCGGCAGCGGCAGCGGCGGCAGCGTTGCCTGATCGAACGAACCAAAAAAATTTTCTTTTTTTTTTTTTAATCAAGTTAAAAAAAGAATTTTCCGTTTCTCTTTCCGGTTTATACAGTTTATTTATTTCCTTATTTTTTATCTATTATTATTATCATTATTATTATTATTATTTTCTCGCATTTTTACTTTTTTTATTTTTAAACAAAAATGGAATGAGAGAGAGAGAGAGAATGAAAAAAATAAAAATTTTTTACGCGATAAAAGGTTTCGGTGAAAATTCCGGTGATATTTATTAATATAATAACAATTTAAATTTATTTATATTACGCGGGTAATTTAAATAAATTCGTCGAAATGAAAATTTTAATCAGGTAATATTTAATTAGGACTGAATAAAATTTATGGAGGAGGAGGAGAAAAAGAAAATTTTTTTGGAAAATGCTGGAGAAAAAAAAAAGATTCCGTTATTATTATTGCTGTTGTTGTTGTTGATATCTTTAATAAATATTTTTTATTTTAATTATTTTTGTCACGATTTGAAAAATTTTTTAATTTACTAAAAAATATATATAAGAAGGGTTGAAAAGTTATGAAAAGAAAAGTTTTGAAAAATTTCATAAAAAAAAAAAGGATCCAATTCCAGCGATAAATTGCTTTTCTTTTTTTTTTGTTTAAGCGCACACGGAAATTCCAGTGAAAATTTCAGATATTTTCCATCATCCTACGCTCTCTTCATAAAAATTATACGGCTCTTTGACCTTTTTTTTTTTTTTTTTTGCTATGATTCAGAGATAAAACGCCCGCGCAAATATTTTTTTTTTTTTTTTGCTTTTGCGCGTAAAATTAAATTATTATTATTATTATTATTAACTCGGTTTGTTTGTTGAAGGTATCGCGAGCATAAAAAAAAAAAAAATTCGTGGCAAGTAATTAAAAAAGCATTATCGTCTCCCTCCTCGCGCCTTACCTCTCCTCCCTCCCCCTCCCCCGGAAAAAATGATAAAAGGTTTAATGTGTTGCATAATTAGGATAATTAAATTTCTTATTTAGAGGAAAGTGGGAAAGGGGGGAAATCAAAAGAAAATTGAAAAAGGGACAGGCACCGCAAATAACAACAGGTACGTAAGAAAACTACGCGAAAAAGGTTTTGAGGGTAAAAATTTTTTTTTTTTTTTTAATAAGGTTACTACCGGTTTAACTTTGGTGACAAATGGGTCAACAAATCTTACCGATAAGCCCCCCCAAATTGTGGGAAACTGAATAAATGGGTGAGAGAAAAAGAGAGAAAATGTGAGAGAGAGAGTGAGAGAGGGAAAAGTGAAAAAAAAAAAAATTTCGGTTGAGTTAAAACCTTAAAATGTTTTTTTTTTTTTTTGAGGGGAAGGGTGGAGGGGGGTGAAAGAGAGATTTAAATAAATAAATTTATGCGTCAAAGGAAAAAAAAGGAAAAAAAAAGAATGAATTGTGAAAAGGTTTTAAAAAAAATTTACGAAAACCTTATTTCGATCTCTCCATTGAAATACAAAAATTTTGTATAAAAAAATTTAAATTTTTTTTTTTCTTTCTCATTCTCCTCTTAAAAAATATAAAAAAAATTTAAATTGAAAAGTATTTGAAATAGTAGAAAGTGCAGATTTTACATTTAATGCGAGAGAGAAAATAATAATAATAATAACAGTAGTAGTAGTGGTGGAGAGAGGGAGGAAAGGTGAGAAAGTAGTCGAGAGAGAGAGAGTGAGAGAGAAAGGGGGAAAGAAAAAGATGAGGGAAACAGAGAGGAAAAGGATGAGGATAAGAGAGAGAGAGAGAGTGAGAAAGTAGTCGAGAGAGAGAGAGTGAGAGAGAAAGGGGGAAAGAAAAAGATGAGGGAAACAGAGAGGAAAAGGATGAGGATAAGAGAGAGAGAGAGAGTGAGAAAGTAGTCGAGAGAGAGAGAGTGAGAGAGAAAGGGGGAAAGAAAAAGATGAGGGAAACAGAGAGGAAAAGGATGAGGATAAGAGAGAGAGAGAGGGAAGAGGAAGAGAGAAAGAGAGGGGGAAGAGAGGGAGTGGGGGAAGAGAGGGAGTGGGGGAAGAAAAAAGAAAAGCAATTTCAATGCAAATGAAGTAAAAAAAAAAAAAATTTTTTTTTTTTTTAGATCATTCCGACCATTTCAAATCTAACCCTTTCATTTAAGTAATTAAAAAACTAAATGAAAGAAAATATACCTGATGAAAAATTATTTAAATGAGAAAAACCCGAAAAACGTCTTCTTCCAGCTTTCTCCAGCGTAACCTTTTTCCTCCCCCTCCTCCCCTTCGTCCTCCTCCTCGTCTTTTTCTCTTCATTTACACACGCCCAATTCATTTTTTCAATTAATTTAATTGACGTAATTTTTTTTTTTTGTTTTGAGTTTTCTTTTTCTCCGGAAAATTTCTAGATCTTTTTTTCTTTTTTATTTTTCTAACGGTAAAAAACCATTATTAATTTTTTCCCCCCTCCCCCCACGATTTGCTTTTACTCTCAAACTTATGTGAAAAAATATTTGAATGCAACGAAATCCTTCCCCTCCCCCTCCCACTCTCTCTCACTCTCTCTCGTTTCCAAAAAATTGTAACATATCGTTTTTATCACCGGCGGGCCATGAAAAATTCCAGATGCGACTTGTGCATTATTTTTTTTTTTCCTTCATCGCAGGTTCGAAACCGTTATGATATTCCCTCCTTCCCACCTTTATCCCATCCTGTTCCCATTCGATTTAACGATCCCGTAGGAATACTTTAAAAAAAAAAAATCCGGCCATGATTGATTTTCTTTTTAAAAAAAAATTTCCCGCTCTCTCCCGCTCTCACATTTAAAATTTATTTATTTTTTTTTTTTTTATTATCCCATCGAATCATTTTTCTTTTTCCCTCTCTTTCCCTCCACTTCCCACTCCCCTGCCTCCACCCACCCGCCCATTATTTATATTTTCCTTTGATTCGTTCCTTTGTTTTAGGGAATTTCAACGTGTCATCATTCGGATTATTATTGTTTCATGCGGAAATTCGATATGCTCCCGTCGATTTTATCACCCTTGTTAACAAATTTTAAACGATGATAAACCAAATAAACAATTTTTGATAACAAAACAAAACAATAATTTCTGGAAAATTCGTTCCGGAACACAAACGGCAGCCATCTTTTTTTTTCTTTTTTTTTTTTTAAATTTTATTTCAAATGGAATAAAATTTTATTTATTCAGATGCATGAAAATGTAAAATTTTTTCTAGAATAAAATAAATTACGCGAATGTGTTTGTATATGTATTTTATATTGAATTCCTGGAGAAAAAAATTTTCTTTTGGAGAAACTGGAAATACTCTGAAATTAATTTAAATTTAATTTAATTTAAAATAAAAAAAAATAAAAATTATAGTTTCACCGGTGCTATAAATTTAATTTAAAATTTTTCCAGTTTTTTATAATAATAATAATAATTCGTCGCACTGGAAAGATTAATTTTTTTTTTTTTGGAGAAAAAAAAGTAGCCGGAAAGCGAGGAAGGAGAAAAAAAAGGGAAAACCAATAAATATAATTTTTTTTTTCGTTTCTTTAAATTTATAAATTTTTTTTTTTTTTAAAAGAAAATTCAATAAGTTTCTTTATACAAAAAAAATTTTCCTTTTTTTTTCCTTCCTTTTAAACGTCTATGACGTCAATAAAATGACGGACTGGTAAAAAAAAAAAACTGGAAAAACTGGCTGGAGAAAAGTTTTTTCTCTTTGAATTTTCCCCATTCAAAAAAAATCATCTTACAACAACAACAAAAAAAATTTTTCTTTTATTATTATTGTTTGAAAATCAATGCTGCCAACATGAATTAATTGATAATTTATTATTTTTAAAATCACGACTGGAAAAAATAAAAAAATTTTCCAGTTTTCAATAGATAAATAAATAAAAGGAAAATTTTCCAGGATGACCTAATACCATGACAAAAACGGAAAAAAGGTTATTTGAATGAATTTAATTACAATACCGGAAATTTTTTTCTTTTTTTTGTTTACTCCCTTCAACCCCCTCCCCTCTCCCCACATTTATTTTTCCTTTTTTTTTCTTTTACTTTTCCCATTTTTTTTTTATTCCCAAAGGAAACTAAATCTTTTTTCCATTTTCTCTCGCGAGAATATCTTTTTCCTCTTTCATCTCTTTCGTTATTATTTAATTTTTTTCCTCTTGTTCCTCTCAGAAATTATACGACAGAAGAAAATACTTTTTGGTTTTCTAACTCTTTTTTTATAGGTCTTAACGCGTTTTTTTGGGGGGCGGGGGGCGAGGGGCGGGGGGTTTGAAAACATTTACGTCCGGATAATAAATTTATTAAGATTTGAAAATTTTATAATTTTTTTTAACGTTTTTTCTTTTCGTTCCGTTCTTACCTTTTTTTTTACGTTTTAAATAAAAAAAAAAGCGGGAATTATGAAATAATAATAATAATGATGACAAACAACGTTTAATTTTTTATTTTTATAAATATATATATAAATAATGATGATGATGATGATATTTTTTTCTGTGTCGTCTCTCGTAAATTTTAAAAAATTACCCGCATGATTCCGGAAACGGAAAAAGGAAAAAAATTTTTAGTAACAAAGTTTTGATAAATAAATTATAAAATATACAAAAATGATAACGACAGCAACAGCAGACGACATTTGTTGTATTTATTATCATTTCTTATCTTTAATATATCGCGGCAAAGCTTTAAAAAAAAATAAAAAATTTTAAATTTCAAAGGAAAAAAAAAATTTGCGGAAAAGGAAGTTGAGTTGGGGTGGGTATGAAAATTGAGGGGAAAAAGGGCTTGGAAAAATTTGTGTGTGTTATCAAGTTTTACGTATTATCTCGCAGACACACACACAAAAGAAAAATTTTTTTTATAGGAATAAAAGAAAAGAACAAAATGGAAAAAAAAAAAGTTTTTTTTTTTGAAAAAGGTCAAAGCTCTACAGGTGTTGGAAAATAACAGTGAGAGCTTAAACAGGTGGGTGTTCAGTAGTTCATGTTAAAATTGTAGAGAGAGAGAGAAAAAGGATGAAAAAATGAAGGTGGTAGAGGAGAGGACGGGGGAGGTACGGTCACGAGAGGTCTACACATCCTTCAGACTATAATATTAATGATATTTTATCCCTCCTCTTCCCTCCTTTCCCCCTCCCTCCCTCTCTCACGGTTAAATCACGCAATGTACATTTCATTATAAGCATAAAAAAAACCAAAAAAATATTTTTTTAATTGGTAAAATGAAAATAACTAAAAACCTTTTAAGGTTACTTTTTTTATTAAAAATACCCAACAACCTTTTGTTTAAAAATTTTTAATCTTTTCTTATACCTATTTCTCTTTATTATTATTATTTTTTAATGCTCCCAAAAAAAAAAAATTATTAAAAAAAAAATTACTTTAAATTTTATTTTTTTTACTTTTTCTTTAACCTTCGTAAAAAAATTTTTCTTGTACAAAAAAGAAAACCTTTAGGGCTAACCTTTAACCTTCGACCCTTTTTTTTTACGAGAATATTAAACTTTAATAAAAAAAAAAAATGAAAAAAAAAAAAACAATTTTTTTTTTGATTGAAATATGTGGTCGAATCAAATCAATAATCGAATAAAAAAAATTTTTTT
>NW_002987156.1:340716-341135 GCF_000006295.1 Pediculus humanus corporis | reverse complement strand
TTATTATTATTATCAATAAGTTATTAACTTATTTATTAAATTAATAATAATCGAAGGGGGGGGGTAAAAAAAGAAAAAAAAATGTATTAATAATTCAATTTAAGTATAATTTCAAGTTTAAAAAAAAAAAGCGTTAAAACGTGTTCGGACGCCATTTTTTCCTTTTTTTTATAGCGCTATACATGTTATAGCCTAATGGGAAAATATTTTAAACCGAATTAAATTTTTTTTTATTACATTTATGAAGGAATGAAAAAGTATCGAACCGTATTAAGAGGAAATTTTTTCAATTTTTTTTTTTTTAAATTAATAAAAAAAAAAAAAAAACGATGCGAGTTCCCTTCTTCAATTTAAAAATGATCCCTTTTTTTTTTTTTTTTCTTATATTGAATTATCATCATCATCATCATCATCATCAT
>NW_002987156.1:333708-340266 GCF_000006295.1 Pediculus humanus corporis | reverse complement strand
AAGAACAAAAAAAAAATTTCCGTGTTTTTATTCCGGGATTTTTCCCACGGTATTGTAAAATGACGTTCGAAGCCTTTTTTTATTTTTCATTCCCCTCCCCTTTCTTTTTGTTTTTTTCTGCTCCAATTTTCATCCCTTAAATTTTTTTTGGAGTTTTGTAACCCACCCCCCTTTCCCAAAAAAAAAGAAAAATTTTAAATCATCCGTTTAAAATCTACGTCAGCATTTTCATCATCATACGATTATAAAAAAAAAAAAAATCACACACCGAAATGACAATAGAATCGAAAGTAAAAATATCGATATATCGATACATCGATCGATACAATAATCGATACGTTAATAATGAATAAAATGACAAATTTGAAATCTTTTTTTTTTTTTGTTTTTTTCTCCATCTCGCGATTTAATAATAATAATAAAACGACCGTGAAAACGTCGTAAAAATTTTAACGTATTAAAAAAAATATTTTATAGCAATTATAGATTCTATAAAAATATAGTCGCGGTACTATATTTTTATAGAGGATAAAAATTAGAGGAGGAAAAGGAAGAGGAAAAAAAAAAAATGAAATTTTGTAATAAATTTTAATTTCGTGATTTAACTTGTCACACTGTTGAGTTTGAAAAATTGATTTTAATTTCATTTCTTCAACTGTTGCTGGTTTATTTCCGCTTTTTTTTAAAATGACGATTCGTGATGGAGGAAAAGGAGTGGAGGAATGGGAGAGGGAGGGGAAAACGGGCATTAGCCAAAAAAAAAAAAGGATGACAAAAAAAGAAAAAAATTTTATTTTAAAATTCTTATAAAGAGTATTAAAACGATTTACAAGGATATAAAATTTTTTTTAAAAAAAAAAAAAAGGCTATTTTAGTTTAAAAGATTTTTTCCTTTTTCATATTTCCTTTTTCCCCCTCCTTCTTCCTCCTCCCATCCATTCCCTTCATATTTTAAATCATTTCGTAATCATCATTTTCAAATTTAAGAATTTTTTTGTGGGTAGGGGGAAGGCGGAAGAGGGAGAGAAAGAGGTTTTCGGGTTTTACTTTTTCTTCTAACCGACAGATTTATATATTTCCCTTTTTAACTTCTTAAATATGAATGAATGAAAGTTTTAAAAGTATTTTGGAAAAGTGGATTCCATGGATTAAGCTATGGAAATACTGGAATTTGTCTTGAATAAAAAAAAAAATAAAAATTTCGTACGCTTTTTTTTTTTAAATTTTCCATTGGGCTGATAAAAAAAAATTAAATAAATTTATTTTAACGCCGGACAATTTCCGGTACATTTGTGTACCGCGGCCGTGAAAATAATCCTCGTAAATTTTATAATAAATCAATCAATCAATCATTCAATCGATACGATCAACCTTTTTCGGGTAAAGCCTTATGTAAAAAAAAAAAAAAAAAAAAAAATTTGTCGTCTGGAAAAAAACGAAACGAAACAAAAAAAAGAGAAATTTAATTTACGTAAGTTTTTTTTATTACTTTTCCGTTGCGGATGGCTGGAAAAAACGATTGGATAAGAAGTGGGGGGTGGAGTGTAAAGGGGTAAAGAGGGGGGAGGCGTCGGCACATTGATTTACCACCCGTTGAATATATTTAAGTTAAATTGACTGTACAAATGAATTACATTATCTTTGTTATTTTATTTTTAAAAAGACAGTAAGAAAGAGGTTTTAATGTTAAATTTTCCAAAAAGAAAAAAGAAAACTGGAGAAATTACGTAACGTTTAAAAATATTATTATTATTATTATTATTATTATTATCATTATTATTTTAAAACGCATAAAATTTAAATTTTTTTTTCTTTCTTTTTTTTTGAAGGATTTTTTTTACTTGCTTTTTTTTATTTTTTTTTGTCTTATGAATTTTTATACATTTTCGTTTTCCAGAATTTTATTATTATTATTTTTTTTTTTACCTTTTCCAGGTAACTGTGCTGGAATGTATAAATTAATATTAAAAAAAAAAAAAAAGAATTTTAAAAATGGGAAAAATTTTTATTTTTTATTTTTTTAATTCCACGACGTTATACGAAGTTTAAAAAAAAAAAAGAAAATTTTTTTGAAAATACAGGGAAAGAAATTTGGCAACGTCGCCAAAAACGATTCAAAAAAATAAATAAATAAATAAATTCAACAGTTGGCATTACTCAAAAAAAATTAAACGGACAGGAAATGAATGCAATCGAAAATGTGAGAAAAAAAAGAAGAGGAAGAGGAAATGACAAAATGCTGGGGGGCGGGGGCGGGGGTGAGTAGAAATAAAATCCAATTGACTTTTGACTTTTCGCCGTAATAAAATTAATAATTTCTCTCCCTCTCCATCCTTCCCTCCCTACCTTCTACGCCACTTCCACCCTCACTTAATAATTTATAATAATGAGCATTTTTTACGTCATCGTTCGTGTTCGACGTCATCATTTTCGATTCGTGATATTTATGTATATATATTTAATAACCAAGTTTATTATCTCGAAAAAAAAAATTTTTTTAAATGTTGAAATTTTCTTCCTGATGACGTAATAAATGAGACAAAAAAATTTTTTTGTTTTTGACGTCATAAGTAGAAAATTTTTAAAATTCCAAACTTGAAATCATTCGGTATTCTAGTCCCACGTTAAAAATATACTTCCGATTATTTTTCTTTTTGAAAATTCATTTCTACTACACTTTTAAACGTTTTTCAAAAATTTCTTCGCGTAAAAATTCCCAACAAAAAAAGAAAAAAACGCGGCGTGAAATAATAATAATGATGATAATAATAATAATAATAATAATAATAATAATAATAATAATAATAATAATAATAATAATAATAATAATAATAATAATAATAATAATTTCATCGAGACGTAGTTATTAAAATTTTTTTTTTAAACAAATTGACCTTGTTGATAATAATAGGTTGATAATAATGGTAACGTAAACCGATTTAAAAAAATGCAATTTGCGAAAAAAGTTTAAAATTTTATTATTATTATTATTACAATTTGAAATATTTTTTTAACGACTGGAAATGGTTCAAAGGGGAAATTTAAAAAAAAAAAAGATTAAAAATCAAATGCAATAAAAAACAGAAAAAGGGTAAAAAATATTAAAAAATAAACAAACGAAAATGACGTCACCGGAAAAATCTAACAAAAACAAAAATGGCGGACTCTTTAAAAATTCGCGTTAGTTTGTTTTTTTTTTTTTTTTTGCAAAAATCGATTTTACCTTGACCGCAGAAAATGAATATTACAAAGGAAAACTTTTTTTTTCTCTTTCTCTTTAAAAAGAAAAAAAAATTGACAGAAATCGATATAATTGATCGTATTGTTAAAAAATAATTAATCGATTATTAACGAAAGGGTTATTCGGGTTTTTCCGGATAAAAAAGGTATTCGATTCCGTTTCCGGTACCGTTTTAACCGTTAAAAATAAAACAAAACAAAAATGAATTTTCTGCGGACTTATTTATTTTAATAAAGATTTATAAAAAGAAGAATTAAATAAAAAAAAAATGGAAAAACACGAAAGAGAACAAAATAGAAAGAATTAAAAATGGCGGTCAAAAAGAGCGAGAGAAAGAGAGAGAGAGAGAGAGAGAAACGGGTGCAAAAGGATCAAATCAATTTATTTTAATTAATAAAAAAGAAAAAAAAAATTATTTTTTTAATTCTCCTTTTTATTATTTTACATTTCAGATTTTTAAACGGTAAATTTTTTTGGGGGGGTCGGGAGAGGAGGGAAGGGAGGGTTTAATGCAAACGGGCACCGGAAAAAGAGTAGAAGAAAAAATTAATTTTTTCATCATTAATTCTCTCTCTCTCTTTTCTACTCTCTGCGGCTTTATTATTATCAACTTCTAAAATTTATTTAAAAGGATAAACTTTTTTTTTTTCAACCGGAAATCGAGGAATAAAAAGGTAACTTCCGGTATATTTTGTATTACAAACAAAGTGGGGAGAGGGGGTGGAAAACGTTGACTCGATTACCGATTTCGGGTTAATAAAAACTTTTTTTTTTTACAAAAAATATATATAGAAAAGGATGACGTGTCTCTAGATAAGAAAAAAAAACGTAATAAAAAAAAAGGCACGTATCCTTAAGGGTGAAAAGGTTTGGTCGTTTCCGGTTTTTTGAAAAAAAAAAAAATTTCAATAGGCAAAAAAATTCACATATCTTATATCGAGTGTTGAACTTTGCAACTCACGTCCGAAAATTTTTTTTTTTTTTTTTTATTGATTCCCATTCAATTTTTTTTTTTTCGTTTCTTCTTTCGTCCCTACTCCTCCCGTTCCCCCCTCCGGGCAGAATTTTTTTCCTTTTATTACCGGAAGTTCATTCGATTCATTAATTCAACGGATATGAAATATTTATTATCATATACCTGAATAAAAATGTGGTTTCCATAACAAAAAAAAAAAAGAAAAAAATTATTAAAAAATGAATGTGTATATATATATATATATATATATATATATTTCCGCTTACGATCCGCCATTCTTTTTTCGGGGGGGGAGGGAGGGGTGGATTGATTATAACCTTTGACCTTAAATAATGAATAAATTTTTTTTTTTTTAACAGGGAAAAAAATAAAATAAATAAATTTTAATCATTTTCAGAGTTCATTTTTTTTTTTACGGTTGAGGGGAGAGGGGAAGGGGGAGGCAGAATAATTTTTTAACCTTTTCCGGTTTTTTTTTTTATGCTCCTCCTTCTTTCCCCTTTCTTCCCTCCCACTTTTTATAAATTCGAAAATGATAATAATAAATTTGTTTTTTTCGATCAAAATTAATTTATTGATATTAAAATTTTTATATATAAAAATATTTTTTTTATTTTTTTAATAACAAACGTAGCTTTAAATTTAAAAGGAAAAAAAAGAGGAAACGGAAATGACGTCATAATAAAACAAAAAAGATTAAAAAAAAAGAAAAAAAGAAAGTTTTGAATTTTTTTTTCTTAAATTTATTTATTTTTAAGTTAAATCGTTGTTGTATTCGCTCAAATGAGTTTTTTTTTTATTTAAATTTTTTTACCTGTTTGTTTGTTTGTTTGTTATTTTTTATGCGTTAAAATTTTTCACTTGAATAATTTATTCATGGCGTTTTTCGATTCGATCACTATAAAATTTTTTTTTCCCTTCTTTTTTTTTTTTCTTTTATTTTCCAAAAAAAATTTACCTTCGTGAAAATTTCTTTCTCTCTCTCTCTCTTCTTTATTCTTTTCTTTTATTTTTTTTTGTACTTCACGTTTCCCTCCTCCTCCCTCCTCGCTCCCCCCGTTCCCTATTTGATTTTTCTCTCCTTTCACAGACTTTTTATTCATCCAATTTTTTTTTTTTTTTACACACTCGAATAGATTTTCTTTTCTTTAATTTCGTTTTTCTTTCCTTTCTTTTTTTCTTTTTCTTTTTCTTTTTTTGTTTTCATTTTCTTTTCCATTTTGTTACATTTAAAAATTTTTATTTTTATTCGGTGAAAAAAGTAAAATAAAATAAAATAAAAGAAATTTCAGTGCGGCGCACAAAGTTTTAACGAGAAATTATTTGTCAAAAAGTTTTTTTTTTATTTTTATTTTAAAATTTTGCAGAAGAAAAAAAGTAAAAAAAAATTTTTTTTGGGGAAAAAAAGATAATAATAATAATGATAATAATAATAATAAACAAAATTATTCACCGTTTCCTTTTACTTGACAAGATTAACTAATGATGGACTACCTTAAAGTCAACTTTAACCATTTTGAATTATATTTAAATTTTAAAGAATTATATAAAATAAACAAACAAACAAACAAACAACAACAACAAGCGGTTTACTTGCAATAACTTTTCTCTTAAGGTAAACTTATCCGTAAGATTTTAATGTGACATTAAAAAAGACAAGTAAAAAACCGCAAATAAATTATAAAATTTTTCTCTTTTTTCCTATTTCCTTCCTTTTACCAGATTTTTTACAACCACACCCACGCACACACAAACGCCTCCATTTTCTCTCTCTCTCTCTCTCTCTCACCATGTGTTTAGTTTACGATTGAAAAATCAACAAAAGTCACAAAAGTCAAAAGAAAAAAAAACATTTAAAAAAAAAAAAAAAAATTTTTTTTCTTTCCAGTACTTCAGAAAAAATTCGAACGTTCGTTCATTGCCCCCCCCCAAAAAAAAAACACGTTCGAACGGTTATTATTTAAAATAAACAAAAAGTTTTTTTTTGTTTGTATAAATTAAATTAAATTAAACAACAACAACGAATCGAATCGGATTACGTTTTTTTCTGGAAATCCATGCTGGAAAAGAATTTAAGATTTTAAATTTTATTTAAAAAAGAATTTTCAAAACTTTTCTTACCCTTAAAATTATTATTATTATTATTTTTCGGTTAAATCTAATTCGGTTTTAATCTCGACCTCTCGTCGATCGATATAATAAATAAAATTTAAAAAAAAAAAAGTTTTTCATCCCCCTTCCCTCTTCGATTTAAAATTGTTACAAACAAACTTATTTTTTATCGTTAAATAATAATAATTGTTATTATTATTTATTTTAATCATTTACGTCATCGCGCGAG
>NW_002987156.1:331784-333434 GCF_000006295.1 Pediculus humanus corporis | reverse complement strand
ACAACCAAAACAATCAAAAACAAACTAAAAACAGGACAAATTTAAAAAAAAAAAATTGTAAATGGTGCATCATGGTCGTCACCGTGATGATGAAACATTCCAGTATTTTTGTCCAGTTAAATCGGTTGTAGAATCTGGAATGAATTTTATATGGATATATTGATTTGTTTGCTGTATGAAATCACAACAACAATTTGTTTGTTTTTCCAGTTTAATTTTTCATTAAAAACATTTTTTTTTTGTTTATTCACGTTAAACATTTTTTAACGGTCGTAAAAAAAAAAAAATTTTTTTTTATTAATTTTAAAACAATTTTCATTTTTTTTTCTTTTTTGTCGTAACTTTATATAAAATTTTTTTATTATCAAAAAAAAATGTTTTGAAACAATTTGTTTAAAAACAATTTTAAACAAAAAAATAAATAAATAAATTTTTAATTTTTGTTATGAAAACATTTTTAAAACAAAACAAAATAAAAAGTTTTCGAAAGAAAAAATTTTTTAAAAATGATGAATTGTGGAATTTTTCTTTTTTTTTCAACGAGTTATCATCATTATTATCATCATCATCATCATCATCATCATCATCATCATCATCATTACAATCATCGTCTGCTTTTTATTAAAAATTAAAAAAAAAAAAAAAAAATTAATAACAACGCGTAAAAAAAAAAAATAATTCCAAATAAATTTTCCGACGGTTTAATTTTTTTTTTTTTCATTTTCTTAAACGTATTTTTAAATATCGTGCAAACAAACAAACAAACAATTTTGTTGTTTTTTTTAATTAATTATTTTTTTATTTATTTTTTTCAGATATTAAAAATGTAGAAGGAGAGAGAGAAAGAGAGAGAGAGAGGAGATAACGCAAAAAAAAAAAATGAAGAAAAATAATCGACAGACAATCAAGTTTTATTTTAATAAATAAATAAATCAATCAATAAATAGAAGAAAAATGTTATTAAAATTATTAATAAATAACTAAATATACATACATAGATAATTACATAAAAAAAAACTAAGTCATTGACGTCATCATGCTGCCGACAAATGTCATGTCATTTATGAAAAAGGTAAGTTAAAACCATATAAAAAAATTTTTTTCTTTTTTACTCGATGTTTATTATTATTATTATTATTATTATTATTATTATTATACATTATTATTATTATTATTATTATTATTATTATTATTATTATTATTATTATTATTATTATTATTATTATTATTATTATTATTATTATCATTATTATCGTTATTATCATTATTATTATTAAGACGCGTTAGTTGTTTGTTGTTTTCCGTATGAAGGGAAGGAAAAAAAAATTTTTTTTTTTGTACGATACGTTCGAGTGGGTTTGAAAAATGACAAAATTAATTAATAATAAGTTCCAGTGAACGCGGATTTTGAACGCTGGAGCGTAGGTAGAATTTACTTTTTCATTCATTTGTTTGTTAAGATGACGACGACGAGAAGAATAAAATTAAAATTTTTTTTGTTATTGTTTGTTGTTGTTGTTGCTGGAAGAAATAATCTGTATGATATGATTTTAATGCGAAGGCGTTTTACCCAACGGATTAATAATGATCGTTGAAGCGCGAAAGTAAAATTTATTAATTGATAAGATAATAATAAATAAAATCGGATGA
>NW_002987156.1:320878-331549 GCF_000006295.1 Pediculus humanus corporis | reverse complement strand
CGGATTCTAGATTTTCGTTTCTTGTAAAGAAAATAGAGGAAAAGTAATTTTCTTCATTTTTAACTTTCTCCAGGTTTTTACGGGTTTTAACTTGATTGAAATTTTTTTCATTTCGTATACCTTTAATAAAGTTTTTTCAATTCGATTCTTTTTTTTTTTTATTCCAGAAGATGAAATTCTACAACTCCAGACATTTTAGGTCGTAATAAAATTAATAATAATAATACTGGACAAAAAAGAAATTTGCCGACGTTTTATTCGTTATCGTTTCCCGTTTGTAAAACGTATCGATGATTTCTGAACAATGAAAAAACAATTTTTCCAGACTAAAATTTTAAATCGTGTTCCAGACTTTCTCTCTCTCTCTTTCTCTCTCACTCTTTTAACGGTTACAACATGGTGTAATAACATGTACATTTAATTAATTAATTAAACATCTTTTCTGAATTTATTTGATTATTTTATGGTTTTGATTAAGGCCCTGGAAAAAAAAAATTCAACCGCCTGGAAGAGTGATTCGATTAAAACAAACCGAATTTTCTCCATAAAAACTGACCGCGAAACGAGTGAATTTTTTTTTACTGGACAACTGGAGTGGGGTGGGGTCGGGTTTTGGTAACTAACAACATTTATTAAGTTTTCTTTATTTTGTCCAAAACTGGAATTTAAATTTGTTTATTTTATTATCTTTTTTTTTTCTTTGGGTTTGTTATTCTGGAGAAGGGAATTATTTTAAATAAAATACTGGAGCGTGTACATGAAAAATTTTTCTTTTATCAATTTTATGTTGCTTGATAAAAATTTTTGTTTTTTTTTCCATTTTTTTTTTTTTTTGGATTTTGGAATGATAAAGCGAAAGGAAATGGTAAAATAGGTTTTCCGGAAGTAAATTTTCTTAGATTTAAAAGAACATTCCATGACGGGTGATAAGAATTCAAATAAAACTGCAATGATTCCATTTAAATCATGGAGATTTTTTTTTACGTCCAGTAAAAATTGATAAAAGTTCCAAAATACAAAAATAAATTCTCCATAAAAAATTTGTTTTTTTTTTTTTTACCCGTTTGTTTGTTTGTTCGCTCGCAATTCCCAAATGTAATTATAATCGATCAAGTTTGCGGAGGATCCAAAAAAATAAATTCTGCTGCCACGTTTTTTCTCCCTCCTCCCCCTTATTATCATTATAAATAATTATTTAAATTTTACTTTTAAAAAAAAAATACAAATATAAAGTTATAATTAAGTTTTTTTATTTTTTATATTTTGTTTAACCAGATGTTTTTATATTCTGAATTTTTAAGTTTGTTGTTTGTTTGTTGTTTTGTTCATTATGTTCCTTTTTTTTTAGTTTTGATTTTTATTATCTAAAAATTTCTCCTTAACAAAAAAAAAAAAATCATTTATTAATTTTATTTATTTATTTATTACAGATGGTTACGACCGAGGCAGTTTCCGGTTCTGGATCGGATCCACCTGATACCGGAAATACATTAAGCAAACTTCGTCAAACTTTATCATCCAGTTTGATGAACGCTCAAGACAAAGGTAAATAAATAAATAATTGATTTTTTTGTTGATTCGAACGGATATCAAGGGAAAAAAGAGAAAGAAGGAGGGGAGGAAAAAGGGGAGGTGGGAGGGGTGGGGAAATCGATAACGTAAATTCACGCGTAAACGTTTCTTATCAGTTTCTTATTATTATTATTATTATCACAACGAGGAGAGTTATAATAAAATTAAATGTTTATCCGATTGTTTTCGTTTAAACAAATTTTTTTTTTCTCTCTTATACTTTTTTGCTCGCGCCGCTGGAAAACTTTTTTCGCTGGAGAATATTTAAAATTAACAAATAATAATTTCTTTTCCCTTCTTCCTCCTGCCCCTCCCTCTCCCACTCCCGTATCATTTCGTCGTATCGACATTAAAAAAAAACAACGGTCATAAAGCTAAAAAATATTTTTTTTACTTTTTATAGCGTATTAGTTAAATAATTTATAGTTTATAGTTAGGATATTATTTAATTTTATAGCAGTGACATCTGCCGCTATAAAATTAATATCAACAAATTTTTTTTTTCCTTTTTTTCCTTTCCATTTAATTACGTTGAATAAAAAATTATACGACACGACTCAGAAAAAGAAAAAAAAATGGAAGAAGAAAATTTTTTTTTAATTACTTTGTTGAAAAGTAAAAAAAAAAAAATTTCTATATCTTTATCTCTCTCTCTCATTCTTTCTCTTTCTTTCTCTTTTTTCATTCGTTCAAAAAATCAAACAAAAAAGAGAGAAAAAAGGATTAAAAGGAAAAAAAAAGGAAGTGATAAAAAAAAAGGTCAAAATACTTGTGTAAGAGAGTAAGAAAAACTTTTCTTCTTCTTCTTCTTCCTTTTTTTTCTTTCTTTTCTTTCTTCCATACCTGATTTTTCCAGATATGAACATTCATTCGTCTCTAACGTCGTTTTTTTTTTATTTTATTTTATTATAAACTTTTCTCCAGGAAAGAAAGAAAGAAAGAAAAAAAGGAGACTTTTTTTTAACTACAACCAACTTTAAATTTCTTAGAAAATTTCGTTATCGAAAACTGACGTTTTATTCCCTTTAAAAAAAAATTTTCTTTTTTTTTTTAACTTACGATTTATTTTTTAATTTGATTTTCATTTTTTTCTATTGACCCGAAACTTTTTTTGTCTACGTACACGATCTATTTAAAAATTAATTAATTTCTATAAGATAGAAAAAAACTAAAATGGCGTAAATACGACGCGTGATTTTTTTTTTGCACGACGACGACATTTAATATTTTATTTATTTTTCTTATCAGTTTTCTGACGTCATAAATTTTAATATTTTACGTCATAATAACGACGTGAATAAAAAAATGCAACAACAAAACGATAGAAAAACAAAAAAAAAAAAAAAATTTGAAACACACGTCGAACGAAACCAATCTTTTCTCTCTCTCTCTCTCTCTCTCTCTCTCTCTCTCTCCCTTTTTGTTTTGTTTTTTTTCTCCTCCTCTTTCTGATAAAAATAATAATAATAATAATAATGATGATGAAAAGTCCAAACTCGTGCCAAGGGTTAAAAAAAAAAAATTTTTTTTTTACGGTGTCGTAACTTAACTCGGAAACAAAAAAATTTTTTTTTTTATGTACAGTTGAGTTAATAATTAATAATCAAAAAGAGCTCCTAAAAGGAGCCAAAATAGAAACTGGAAGCTAAAAAAGATTTAAAAAAAAGAGCAACGGGGAAAAAAAAACGTGATAATTTATTTTTGTTTATATGATTTTTAACAAATTCAAAAAGCAGAAGGAAAACAACTTTTGTAAATTTTTTTTTTTAAATGTCGAGAGGAAAAAAAAGCGGAAATAAGATAAAAGAATCAGATTTTTAAAAAAAGGGAGGAAGTTAAAAGGCGGTAACCAGAAATCCGGCAAAAGAGGGGGGAAAAAATTACGAAAGCGATTTCATCGATTATTATTATTATTATTATTATTATTATTATTATTATTATTATTATTAATTTTTAAATATTTATTTAATTTTTTTTTCCTTTTTATTCGTTTGTTGTTTGTCGTTGTCGTCTGTTTAAAGTCTAAAAAATATTTATTTGTAGAAAACAAATTAATACAAAAACAACAGAAAAAAAAAATTTTTTTTATTTATATTTTAACCGTTTCGGCGGCCATTTTGAAATCATTTTCTAAAAAAAAAAATTTCTTAACTTTTTTTATACGTTGGGTCCGGTCAAAACTGGAAACTTTTTCTGGAAAAAAAATTTTTTTTTTTTAAAAACTTTCTAAAACTGGAATTTATTAGTTTATTTATTTATTTATTTTTCGGGTTATTGTAAAAAGGAAAATTTATCTGGGAAAAAAAACAAACCGGAAAAAGCTATAATTTTTAAGGGTGAAACAGGCCGCCTTTTTTCTCCCCTGTCGTTGTAATTTTTTTTTAAAAACAATTTTAATAAAAAATAAAAATTTTCCGTTTCTCCGCCCTCCCCGTCTCTCTCTCTGCCCGCCTCCCTCTCCCATTTCCCCTCCCCTTACTCCTCCTTCTCTCCTTCCTTCTTCTCCCGCTTCTTCTTCTCCCCTCCTCCTTCCATACCGCACGGGTAAAATTTTCACTACAGGTAAAAAAAAAATTTTTTTTTTTTTTTACTCGATTTTTTTTTATTTATTTTAAACCGGAAATGAAACTCTCGGTTTAATTTCCTTATTTAGTTTATTTCGAAGGTATAAAAATGAACGATTTCACACACAAAAAAAAAATTTATTTTTCAAATATGGAAGGTTAAAAAAAAAGAAGCCAAAGTAAATAAAATTACGCAAACGTTTTAAATTTTTTTTTTTTTTTTTTTACGCTGCGTTTATTTGAAAATAAAACGACGACAGCAGCAGCAGGAACAGCAACAGCAGAAGTAGCAGAAGTAAAAAGATAGAGAAAAAATACATAATAATAATAAGATTTAAAAAAAAAAAAAAAAATTTTACAAGAGGAAAACAAATAAATCGAAAACGTTAGAAAAAAACGAATGAATGAATGAATGATTGATTGATTGATTGATTAAATAAAGTTTAAAAACAGGGATAAAAATATATGAGAGACACGTCAAATTATTGTAACGAACCTGAATAGAAACAATGAATAAAATCAAAGTGAATGAATGGAAAAAAAAAAAAACGTGAATAGAGGTAATAATAATAATAATAATAACAAGTGAATAATGTTAGTCTCGCGTTATTCGAGAACCCGTGAGATCGTTTATCAATTTTTTTTTTTTTATATTCATCCAACAGCATCCATTGTGATGACGTAAAAAAAAATTTTTTTTTTTTTTTTGTTCATAAAGAATGATTAAGTGGTGAGATTTTATTTCTTATTCTTCTCAATTTACTTAGAAGAAATAAAGATAAAAAGAAAAAAAAAACAAAAAAATGTCTTCTGCTAATTTTAAAATAAATTTTTTCTTTAATTTTCGCGCCATAAACAAATTTAAAAACGAAAAAAACGAAAACGGATTTTTGATTGGTGTTCGATTCGAAATCAAAAAAAAAAAAAAATCGTGATTGGTTGATTTATATTTTTTAAATTGATTATTAGCCAATCGGAATTTTTTATTTTTTTGATTGGTTGATTTTTTCGAACGTTAAAAACGATTATTATTAAACATTTATGATGACGGTTACAGATTAAATATACGGGAATGAGATTTTTTCCGGGATTTTTTTTTTTTTTATAACGACTTTGATGTTTTCGTTCCGGAAATGAAATTTTGAAATAATTCTAGAATGTATTAACGGTTTTTTTTTATTATCTTTTATTTAAAATTTAATTTTAAAACCACAGAAATTTAGTGATTTTATGTAAATTTAAATGCATTAAAAGTGTCTGACGTAAAAAAAAAAAAAAATGGGGAGGAAGAGAGAAAAAAAGGAAAAAAGGTTGATTATGAATCCTTTTAAAAAAATTTTTTTTTCCTTTTGCATTATTCAATAAGTTTTTTTCAGGTTTTTCCTTTTTTTCCTTTTTTTTTGTTGTTGCACGGTAGAAAAAAATGAAAAAAATTTTTTTTTACTCTTTTTAGTTGAATACAAAAAAAAAAATTTACTTAACATTATATTTTTTTTTTTTTTCCAGTAACAAAATTGACTCCGGTGCGACAGGTTGTACAACCGGAAACAACGGTTACGCCACCGGAAGAAAAAGTAGAAGAAGTTACACCATCACCTCCGAAACCGCAGTAAGCATTATTTATTTATTTATTTTTTATTTTTTAATGTTTTTAAATCGTTAAATCGATAAATTTTTTATTAAAAGCGAGAGACATTGAGAGAGAGAGAGAGACAGACAGAAAGGAAGAGGATGAGAGAAAGAGAGAGAGAGAGATAGAAATTTTTTTCTTTCGTTAAACTTTTACATGTTTAATAAAGAAAATATTTTGAAATTTATGCATCTTAAAGTTAATAAATAAGTTCTTAAATTTTTCTATATAAAAAGCTCTTATCCCGCATTTCTCTCTCTCTCTCTCTCTCTTTTGCTTTTCCACGCATACGTTTCATCTCTCTTTCTCTCTCTCTCTCTCTCTCTCTCTCTATTTTTCTTTTTCATGCACATGATCCTTCGCATTTTTTCTCTCTCTCTTCTCTTCTTTTACCGCGCTCGCGTTCCTCTCACTCTCTCACTCTCTCTCTCTTTCTTTCTCTTACTTGTTTCGGGGCAAAAAAATATTTTCCGGTTGTTGTAGAAATAATAATAATGATAATAATTTTTATTTTTAATATAATTTTTATCAAAAAAATAATAATAATAAGAAGAAGGAGAAAAATTTATCGCAAGTTTTGTAATTTTTTTTTTTTTCTGTTAATAGCAGACGAAATTGAAAAAAAATTTATTATACGTATTAATAATAATGATGATTTTAAATATATAATATTTATAAGGCATTTTATTAAATTAATCCGTCGACGAGTTTTTTTTTCAACGAATTTTAATTAATTTAAATAATAATAATAATAAAAAACAAACAAAAAAAAAAAATTTTTTATGTTTGTTTAGTTTTTGTTTTTTGTCGTTTGTTTCAGGTATAAAAAAAAAATTTTTTTGTCGAATCCGTTTTTTTTTTTTGTTTAAAATAATAAAACAAACGATTAAACTTTTGAGAGTTTGTTTCGTTTTATTTAAGTTTGTAATGTTGTTTGTCTCTTTTATTTTATCGTCGACGCCATTTTTATTTTTAAACGTCGAAAGTAAGAAACAATATTTTTTTCATTGGGATTCCTGGAGAATTTCCTTTTTTTTTTTTTTTTTCTTTTCATACCTTTTTCCTTTTAACGTTTTCGCTGTTGCCTTTTTTTTAATAATAATAAAACATGATAAATATTTATAATTTTGCGACAGACGATTGCGCGACAAAAAAGGAAAAAAGTAGACAAAAGAATCAATACATAAATAATTTTTTTTAATTTTCTTAACCCTACAGCAGGAAATTTTCTAATGTTTTACGTCCCACGACGGTGGAAAATTTAATTTTTAATAATAATAATAATGATTTGCATTAACTTTATTTTATTCCATCGGGAACTCGAACGAGTCGAAACCTGGAATAAAATTTCAAAGATTTCTGACGTTTTAAAAACGTCTTGTCAAAAAATAAAAACAAAAAACAAAATGACGACGACGACGACGACGATAATAATGATAATAATAATGATGATGAAATAAATATATAAAAAAAATGAAAATTTTATGTGACGTAATGCATCACCACCACCGCCACCGCCACCATCTTTAAAAAAGAAAACAAAATTTTTTTCTTTCAATGATTGATTTAAAAACGACGAAATAAAAGAGAGAGACGGAGAGAGAGAGAGAGAGAGAGAGAGAGAGAGAGAGAGAGAAACGGAAAATAAACTTAATAAAAAAAAAAAGAAAACAGGAAGGTTTTTCAAGTGTAATGGCGAGAGAAAGCGGATAATAAAAGAGTAAAAAAAAGTGTAAAAAGTGAAAAAAAGGAAAGCTGGTGACGAAATTTGACGTAAGAAAATGGCGTCCCTTCGGGCTTACTCGCGGGCATAACCGAATTTTATTTATTTTTCTTTTCTTTTCTTTTCTTTTTTTTTCCAGATCATTTCTTGCGATACTTTTTCTTTTTTCCATAACATTTATTCAATTCTTTATTGCTTCCCTCGATTTATCATCATTTCTTTTTTTTTTACGTCTTCATACGTTTAAAAATGAAATTTTTTTTTTATTCCCACGAAAATGATAATTTAAAAGAAGTAGGAAAAAAATGGCGGGAAAATTGTAATTTTACGCTTGGCAAACGTCAAAAATAAAATAAAAGTTTTAGTAAAAATGCTGTCGTCTTATTATTATTATTATTGTTTATTTTTAGAACAAAAGATGCCGGTAGAAGAGCTGGAACGTGTAGAGTTTGTCTTAAAAGTTTTAAACCAGAAGAATTTTTTAAAATGTGCTCCGAGTGTCAACAGAAAGTTTGCGAAGATTGTGCTTCTTATTCTAAACTCGATGAAAATCAAGATGAGGTGAGTTTTACTTTTATTAAGTTACCAAAAGGAGAGTAGAAAAAAGAGAGAGAGAGAGTGTGTGTATGTGTGTAAAAGAGAAAGAAAAAGAGATATAAAAAGAGATATAAGAAGAGAAAGAGAATAAAAGAGATAGAGTGAGACAAACGTTCATCGTCTTCGGTTCAAATGTTTTCAATTTTTTTTTTCTATTTCCACGACGGCAACAAAAAATTTCCGTTTTTTTTTGCTGCTGCTGTTACGGAAAACATATTTTTCAAAGTTACGCCTTTGAAAGGATCAAAAAAAAAATTTTTTTTTCTTTCCTTCTCTCTTATTCTGTTTTTTTTTTTTTTTTTACGGAAATTGTTTTTATTAGGTGAGGTTTCATTAACCCCCAACAGCACGCCATGAAATTTTTTTTAAAAATAATAATAATAACATATTAAATTATGCACGCTGTTGTTGAAAATATGATAAGCGAGTTTTAAAAATTTTTTTTCCTCCACATTTTTGGTTGTTACTTTTTAAATTTATTGGATAAATTTTTTTTATTTTTTATTTTTTGGGAAAACTTTTTTTTTTTCAGTCGCTTTCCGACTCCATCCTTCCCCCCCAATCCCATCCCCTTTTCAATTCCTTCCCTCTCGTAAAGGAAAAATTTTTCCTTTTTTTTTTTTATTAAATTAATTAATTAATTAATTTTTTTTTTTTTTTATAGCAAGCATTAAAAGTTTACCTGAAACGTTTTTACCTAGACGGGAATAAAAAAAAGAATAAGAGAGAATGAAAAAGAGAGATGCAATAAGAGTAAGAGTGAGAGAGGGAGAGAGAGAGAATTAATGTGAAGTGGTAGCGGAGGTTAAAATAGGTAATTCCGGATCGTTTCCAGGGCGGTGATGAACTCGTCGTAAATAAAATAAAAAAAAAAATTTTCACCGCTTTTTCATTCGCAAAAATTTAACATTTTCTTTCGTCCCCTCCCCCTCCACCCTCTCCCCCGTTTTTTTCCCCTTCCTTTCCTTCCCCCTCAAAAAAAAAAAAAAACTTGCAGAGTAACCCGATTCGATTTTTTTTTTATTTATAGAATATCGAATCGATTATCTCCGACGAATATTATCATTATTATTATTATTATTATTATTATTTAACGGTAACCTTTTCCGGTTTTTAGAGCACTTGGAGTTGTAGCATTTGCAGAAGAAAAAGACAAAGCAGAACGCAACCGGTAATAACGCAAGAATCGACGGACAGCCTACTGGAAGTACCAGTTTTAGAAGCACTTCAAAGGCGGCATTCGGATGTTAAAATAGGTAGCGGTTCAAGCGGAAACGCAAGCGGAAGTTTAGGCGGGGGTTTGGCTCCTCCAAGATCTCCAGAATTGAGACGTCATTCTGATGTTTCTCCAGCATCATTAAAAGAAATAGAAAAGGTATCTGTCATCAACAATATTGTTAATTACTTCTTCTTTTCTTATCTTTTTCTATTTCTTAAAAAAAATTTATTTCCTTTTTTTTTCTTTTACGTCTTAGTTTTACTCTATCCCATTAATTTCGAAAAAAAGTGTCAGTAGAACTATTATTATTATTTTTATCGTGATCATAATATATCGATTTAAAAAAGACCTTTAAATAATATCAAAAGATAAAACCAATTTTTCCGATTAACAAAAAAAAAAAAACGTGGAACTAATTTATTTTTTAAAAAACGTAATTATTTCATACAAAATATTTATTATCTTACGCCACTGAATTATTATTCACTTCGTCGAATCCGCAAATGTAAAATTTATGTTGTTTCAACGTTAATAATTAAACCCCCATCCCCTACTCCCCAACCTCCCTAAAAAAAAAAAATGATTTATGAACTTTTCCGGTGCGTACAAAAAAAAAAAAAAAATTAAAATCGTCAAATGAATTTTTTTTTGTTTTTAAAAGTTAAAAATTTCAATCGATCAATCGATCGATCGATTGTTAAATTCATCTATCGATTGATTGATTTTAAAGTCAAAGATCGGATCGGGATAAATAAATCCAAAACAAATAAAAAAAAAAAAGACAGACATTTTGAAAAAATAGATTGCATTAAACGTCAACATTGAATTTCATTTTCCCTAAATAAACTGTATCGAAACCGTCGGCGGCGGATTTACTGAGATCAGTGGCGGATCAAGTCAATAAAAAAAAATTTTTTTTTTTTTTCGGTTTATTGTATTATCGTTGTTTTTTTTTTCGTTGTTGTTATTATTATTATTAATACGGCACGCTAACACAATTGATTCATTTAAATTTACGAACCGAATGTAATTTTATGAAAAAATATCCGCCGGTCAATGATCTGAACAATACTGACAATTACTGAACGAGTGGGTTTGAGGGGATTTCGGAAAAAAAAAAAAATTTGTGGGAAAAATCAGATGCGAGAATTGTTTAAAAGGAGGGGGGAGAAATAAAAATAATAATAAGGCGGAAATGGGTGACGGCAAACAGGGGGAAAGGGGGGACAGGGTTGAATGAAAGAAAATCAGAGGAAAAATTTTCTGCCGGAAAAGCTTTCAATTGAGCGTGAAACTTAACAGCTGTCATTATAAATTAATGAATTTTTCCTTTTGTTCCGAACTAAAACTGATTTTTTTTTTTTTC
>NW_002987156.1:247661-320627 GCF_000006295.1 Pediculus humanus corporis | reverse complement strand
TTTCGTTCTTTCTTACGCCCCCTCCACCCCTACACCCCCAACGCGCCAAACGACGTTTTTTATGATTAAAAAAAAGGCGGGAAATGATAATAAATCATAAATTCGATAGTATCGATGATTTATTTACATAAGAGTTTGAGTGTGCCGTACCTGAATTATAAGGTTAATAAGAGGTCAAAGGTTAAAATAAAAAGAATAATAGAATGCGATTCTTCCAGTATTCGACCCTTCGCTTTTTCACATTTGATATATGTTGTAGTTGTTGTTTTGTCTGTAAGCAAATGTTATTATTATTATTATTATTACTACACGTCAATGTTTGTGTTTGTCTCTCGCTTTTAATGTGATTTCATATCTCACAATCTCGATTCCTCCCTACATGTGTTGAAGGTTGCTGGAGATCGGCGAGATGAACTACGGTGGGAAAGGGAAGTCGAATGGAGGAAAAAAGGAATGCCAACCGGAAGTAGTAAAACTTCGAGTCCTCTTACAGAAAGAAGGCCACCACAAGAAGAATCAAGATACCCCCCTCAGACGTTGCCTTCAGGTGCGTGTGTGTGTGTGCGTCTGTAATTTTCATTAAAAGCAAGACAAATAAATAAAAAGTCGTTTTATTTAGTACAAGCGGAAGGAAACAGTGAAGACGACGAAGATGCTTCTATGCAGAAAGGAAATAGAAACAGAAGAAAATCAAGAATCGGGCGACAACATAGCTACGATGAAGAAATTAAAAATGCTGGTTCCAATCAATTTCCACCAAGCGAATCTGCTTTAGGTCTTCCTGCTGCTCTACCAAGACGTGCATCTGCATATGATGTGTACGCATTTCGTCAGGGTGAATCCGGGGGGCATCAAGGAACGAATCCGAACATTCCTCCAGGTGGAAGAAGAGCTTCATTTAGAGTTGTACCAAAACAAGAAGATCCCCTACGTAAATAAATAAATAATTTAACCGATGATCAAAATAAATAAAAGAAAATTTAAAACTCTTAAAATATTTTCAGCTTACGAACCTCAACCTGTTGTTCCCACTCCGGACAGTGTACCCGTATCAAGCCTCGCTATTGAAGATGACAGAAGAACACGAAGAAGAGGTTCACAATTGTAAGAAAACACGTCATCATCAATCATTTTAATAATTTATCCTTTCACGATACGAAAATTATTTACTTACAGGCCGGATATCAGTAACATAAGAGGTATTCATCAATCTGTACCTCCTAAAGGTCCACCAAGAGTTAATCCGGAAGCTATAATTAATGCGGAACCAATGAGAAGGCAGCCATCTTGTGACGGAGAAGCCATTAAAATTGTTATTGATGACGTCGATTCCGATGCGACTTTTGGTAAGGAAAAAAAAATTTTTTTTTTTTTTTTAAATCTTCTTTCTTAATATAATTAAAATGGCGTTTATTACTATAATTATTATTATTATTAAATATATATCGTGATACGATATTTCGAAAATATTTTTTAAAAAAAACGAAGACAATTAAAGACGTCGTGATAATAATAATAATTAATAAATGACAAAGTTTTGGATTATTATCCTTCCTTATTATTTAATAATTTTTCCGTTTTCAACCATTTTGAAACGTTTACTCTTTAACCTTTTCTCATAATAATAATAATAATAATAATAACAATCAAAAACTTTTGAGTTTTCATTTTCCCAAAAAAATTTAAAATTGTTTTATTGTTATTTTAAAAATTAGGTAATAATAAAAGAAAATTTTTCCGCCATTTTGATTTTAATAAAAAAAAAAAATTAAAACGTTCGACGTAATTAATTTTTCACCGCGTAAACGTAATAATGATGATAATGATAATGATAATTTTTTTTTTTATATATAATTACAGTTTCGAGGCCGGGATGTAGAAAGCGAGTCGTTTTAAGACGGGATCCAGGGGATAAAACACACAGGAGTAAGAAAGATTTTCTTTTTTATTAATTTTTTCCTTTTTTTTTTTTTGTTTAAGGTTTTTTTTTGCGAGAGAGAGAGAGAGAGAGAGAGAGAGGATGATGTTAAATCGATAAAATTTACCATCGCTACTGACATCTATATATATTATTTAAAAATTTATCATGTGCATTCACGCATATGCGTTTAAATATGCGTGAATTTGAATGATGAACGTGAATGAGAGAGGAAAAAAAAATAAAATTTAAAAAAAAATCAAATTAATAAATGACTACACGTCACATATATAAATAATGTTAATAATAGGTTTTCTAAAAATAAAAAAAAAAAGCTGAATTTAAAAAAAAAGGGGATTTTTTTGGAAATCCCGGGATACGGTTGGTTTAATCTGTATCCGAAGCACGTCGGTTAACGGCTCCAACAGCGAAAAGCTTCAGTCAAGGAAATTAGAATGATTGTTGCTCTCTGCTGGAACAAAAATTTTCCAGTTTGGAAATAAATAATTTAAATTAAAATTTTTCTTTTTAAAAATAGCAAGAGGTTTCGGAATGAGAGTCGTAGGTGGTAAAGCATCCATAGATGGAAGATTGTTTGCTTATATTGTATGGACGGTACCTGGAGGACCTGCAGAAAAAGCTGGACTCCAGCAAGGTGATAAGGTAATATTAACGTTTTTGTTCAGGGGGTAGGGGGGAATTTTTCACGGGAACAAATTAAAAAATTTTTATTTTTCTTTAATTAATAAAGATTTTAGAATGGTGTGGAGTATCACTCATCGATAGAAGTTTCGAAGAAGTTTGTTCAGTTATGGACCGTACAAGAGACGTTGCTGAACTTCTTGTAGAACACGCAAACGATTTGTAAGAATTTTTTTTTTTTTTTTTTTAAATTCATAACAAAAAAAAAATTGTTTCGATAATATTGACAAAACTTTTTTTTTTTTTGTTTATTTACATTTTTTTTTTTGTTTGTTCGGTTACTTCTCCAGTTAGAGATAAAAGTTTTTCTTTTTTCCTTTATCAATAAGCAAAAAAAAACTTATCAATTTCTTTTTTTTCTTTTAACTTTATAAAACTTTATTTGTTTGTTTGTTTTTTTAAAAAAATTTATTTAATAAAAAATTATGGAAAAATTTTTTTTTTTTGTCACAAGACTTTTTCACAAAAACTGGAAAATCTTCTCTCCCTTAAAAGAAAAAAAAGAAAACTAAACGATAATTATTTTTATTTAAAAATAAATTCTATTGGAAGAAAGAGAGAGAGAGTGAGAGAATGATAAAATTACCATAAATGAATAACAAAAAGTGTTTTTTGTTTGTTTGTTTGTTCGTTTTTTTTTAGGCGGATGTGCGATTTATTGGACAATCCAGGAGGGATTCAAATTCCTACCACAACAAGAAAAAGTTCAAATGCAGAACCAACAGGATTAACATTAGGTTATTTTATATATATATATATATTTTTGAAAAATTATTTATTTTAATACAAACAAACGACAAACGCAAACAAACAAAAAAAAAAAATTTATTTTCAGATTCGGATACGGATAAAGCTTCGACGTCACCAACCAGACGGAAGCTTCCAAAAACTCCGGTATAGAATATTTAAAAATAAAATTTATATTTATATTATTATTATTATTATTATTATTATTATTATTATTATTATTATTATTATTATTATTATTATCATTATCATTATTATTATTTTGTGTTCGAATTTAAAAATGAAAAAAAAAAAAAAAAATTGATTGTAGCTTTTAAAGCACGCTATTTATTAACAAAAACAAAAAAACCTTATTTATTTATTTATTTATTTTTTTAAAGTTAATAAATTTTTTTTCTTTTCTTTTATTACTATATAGGTATAGTTCGGAAAGCTATATTATAGTAAACTATAAATAAATTTAAAAAAAAAAAAAAAAGAGAAGAAAAAAAAATTGAAAAATTCGTTCGAAGCATTTCATACATAATTTATTTATTTAAAAATATTTTTTTAAAAAATTTATTATTATCATTATTATCATTATTATTACTATCGATTCGATAGATTTACGTTTGATTAATCAAAATAATAAAATTATTATTTTTTTATTTTTAATTACGTCATCATCAATAAGTCAATTTATTTAAAAATAAAAAAACAAAGAGTAAATAATTTTATTTATTTATTTATAAACGATTAATAAAATCCTGATGATTTTATTATTATTATTATTAATTTGTTAAAACGAATATTAAAAAAAAAAATTCGAATTTTCTGATTAGTCGATCGTTGAGTCGGTTAAAAAAATTTAAAAAAAAAATAAAATAAAATGAATGCATTTTCTCAAGTAATTTTTCATTGAATAAATAAAGAAGAGTTTCAAGACGATTTTGTAGAGAGGAAGAGAAGGTGGTGGTGAGAAGGGGAGGAGAGACGGCGGGGAGAAGGTGGGATGAGGGAAGGAAAGAAGGCGGGAAGAAGGAGGGAAGAAAAAAAGAAAACACGAAAGAGGAAGGAGAGAAATTTTTTTTTTTCTCAAATTTTTTTTCATATTTGATTTATATATATATATATTTTTTTTTTACAACGTTTTCACGACGTTCGTGTCAATAGAAAAAAAAAAAAAGAAAATTTATACATAAATTTTTTTTTACGATTCACGCGTTAAAAAAAAAAAAATTATTTATGAAAAGCTTCACTAATAAATAAATAAATAAATAAAAAGAAGAAATTTTAATTGTTATGTGTTTTGCTATCGTTTATTTATTTATTTAATTATTAATATTATTTATTTTTTTTGTTAATAATAATTTATTTATTTATTTATATTTATTTATTTTTATTAAATGTTAAAAAAAAAATTAAATAAATTAACAATAATAAAAAAACAATCAAAATCATTTTTAGGGTAATAAAAATAAAATTATAATAAAAAAAAAAACGCGACCAAAAATATTATTATTATTATTATTATTATTATTATTACGACTGTCCAATTAATAATTTTTATTAAGCCGTCGAATGATAATAATAATAAAACATTTTTTTGTAATTAATTCATGTATCAAACTTTAATAAATAAATAATAAAAAAAATCTTAATAAAAAAAATTATTTTAATCTGTACAAATAATAATAATAATAATAATAATAAAATGCTTTAATGTAAAATTTATATACGTATAAATTATAATAATAATAATAATGATAATAATAATAATAATATTTTATCATTATGTATTTTAGAATCGGAATGAAATCAATGATTCAATCACAATTTTTAATTGATTTTTTTTTTCTAAACGAAAAAAAAAAAATTAAAAATATATATAATATATATATATATATATTTATACTATATAATAATATAAATCGATGCAATCTGTTTATAAACGTTAAAATTCACGCGTAGATATTGACACGTTTTCGTTTTTTTTTAAATTTTTAAAATTTCGCGCGTAACTATATATCCGTCTATCTATCATATATACCCGTCTGCCTATCTATTTATACGTACTTACTTAAGCACATACAAACAAACAAACAAACAAAAATATATATATATATTTTCGATACGAATAAAAAATTATTTTCTGACTTTTTTACATTGAAAAAAAATTTTTTTTTTTTTATTAAAGGATTTGATTAACATGAAAATTTTCTTTTTTTCTTTTATATTTACATATCTTTAAATAGATTTTTATATTATATATCATATAAATATAAAAAAAAAAAAGAACTTGGGCTTTAAGCAGCATGATAATAATAATAAAATTTTTTTTACGACACACACACACACATATACGTGTGTTAATTACGATTATATGTAAATATTGTAAATAATTATAAATATAAATATGTATACACGCATAATTATTATTATTATTATTAATAATAATATATAAATAAGCAATAAATATATATTTCTTGATATTTTTATGACGTCACAAATTTTGTCTTAATACATATATATATATATGAATATTATTTTATAATAAAAGGAAAAATCTCAATAAGAAATTTACCTTTATTATTATTATTATTATTATTATTATTTACTACAAAATACTATTGTTAATGATATTAATTAATAAATTATTTAAACAGGGGGATGGGCAAAACGCTATTAAAAAAAGAAAATTATATTAAATATTATTATTATTATTATTAAACTAATAGATGATTAGATTGCGTATGTTATATTTATTATAATATTTGTAGGAGGCTTATTTTTAGTATACTTACTGAACTTTTAACTGTGATAAAAATAAATGACATATATATAATATAACTTTATTCGATAATCAAAAAAAAAAACAAATCTATCATTATTATTATTATTACTATTATTATTATCATTATCGTCGTCGTCGTGATATTAAAACCAAAAAAAAAAAAGAATTACACGCGAGTTTGTCTGCCTGTTGTCTCTGTTTGTTTTTATTTATTTATTTATTTATTAATATTAATTTTTTTTATATAACGCGTTTATATAAATAATGATGATGATAATGATGATGATGATAATGATAATAATTATGTAATTATTAATGTGTGAATTAATTAAGAAATCAAACAAAAAAAAGAATAGTGATGATCAAACGTTTACTCTATGTTTTCAACAATAAATGTTTATCACTTCAATCTCGTTATATATATATACATAAATATATATTTATAATATAATATTATATATTATAGTGTTGATAACTGTGCCAAAAAAAAAAAATAAACAAAAAAAATATGATAATAATAAATATTATTATATTATATTTTAGTTATCACAATTGGTTTTTTATAAATGATAATTTTATTTACGAATTTGCAACGGATCAACATTATTATTATTATCATTATTATTATCGATTTCACAAAATCAGTTATGGCATTTTTATTTTCATTTATCATTATTATTATTATTATCAGGACAATTAATTAATTAATTAATTATTAGGAAATTTAATTCGGGAAAGTAAATTTAAGTATATATTTTTATGTTGCAAATAAATATTTCGATAATTATTATTATTATTATTATTTTTCTTATATTGAGGAGTCGTTTAAAAAATAATTTATCTTTTTTCTCTCTCTCTCTCTGTCTTTCTCTCTTTGTTTTGAATATATATATGAAAGAGTCAAAAAAAAAAAGAAAATTTTAGAAAAAATAAGTTTTTTAACGGAGAGAGTTGGTTGCAACAACAACAATGACGGTCGTTAAAAGGGGAGGGAGGGGAGGGGGAAATTTGTTGTAGTGTGAAAAAAAAATTAATAATTAATTAATTATTTTGGGGCCCTTAAAAATTCACTACAACAATCTTCGTCAAATTGTGAATTAAATTTTTCATTTTTTAACTGGAATCATCTTCCGTCGTTAATTACAATCAATCGTCGAGGATATTTTAATAAAAAAGGTGATTTTTTATTAAGGTCATTCATTAATGCCAAAAGCTTAATATTTATCATTATTATTATTATTATTATTTTCATTGATTAAGATGCACTACAAAATTATTAAGTAATTACTATGCAACTGTACTTATTTCCTATCATCCTTATCAGTAATGCATTTTACTTCATAACTAATAAATAGTTTTTTTTGTTTTGTTTTAATAATCACTTAATCACGTGGTCATTTATTTTTGTGTAATAATAATAATTTTAAAAAAAACGTTATCAGTGTAATTGATAAGAAAAAAAAAAATTTGTAAAAAGAAAAATCGCTTTTAGCTACTACTGCATGCGCTTTTTTTATAACATTAAATAATTTTTTGTAGGAAAATGTTTTTTTTTTTTTTCGTGTCAGAAGATAACTTTTTTTTAATAAGTAGTAGTAAAAAAAATTATGTATTACGTACACGATAAAAAAAATAATAATAATAATTATTATTATTCGATCCTTTTCGAAGTAGTAAATTTTTTTTTTTTATTTCTGGCTTCCAACTCTCTCTCTCTTTCTAGTCTTTTTTAGTTAGTTACACGATTATATATCTATCTGCCGCCCACGTATAAATAGCTGATGTGGGTTTGGGTGCGAAAGCGGGTGGGGGCGTGCGTGTGCATGAATAATTAAAAAATTTAAAAGACACGTGAGAAATGATTTATTTTTTCAGGTGACACGTTTTTGAAAAAAAAATTCAACTCACATAAAAACGTGAATGAAAGAAGGAGAATAATAAGAATATTAACAAAGAGAGTGCTTAATCCCCGAAAGGAAAAAAAAAATTATAAAGAGAGAGAGAGTGTGAGTGAGAGAGAGAGAAAAGAAAATAATAAAAAAGTTCTCGAGAGGTTTTCAAGACCAAACATAATAAAAAACATTTTGTCGTTGAGATTTTATAATTTTTTTTTTTTTTTAAATAAGTTGTACTGATTGTAGTTATTTTTTTTGTAAATAATTTTTACGCGCACACACCCACACACGCACAAAATCCTATTATTATTATTATTATTATTATTATTATTATTATTATTATTAATTCGAATAAATTCTGCAACGCAACAAATGATTTTACCAAATGTAAATTTATGTAAATGTAAAAAAAAAAAAAAGAAAATTTTATTATTAATATTTTGTATACGTTTATTAATATTAATATTATTATTATTATTATTATTATTATTATTATTATCATCACTGTTATTATTATTATCATTATTATTATTAATGATAAAATAATTTTTTTAAAAAACCAAAAAATTAATCAAAATAAAACGAGATGTGTTGGAATTTGAAAAAAAAAAAAATTTTATATCAGTAGTTAATAATTTATTTATTTATTAACAAAAAAAACCGGAATAAATAAATAAATAATTATTTATTTATTAATTATCGAACGAGAGCGTTTATTTATTTATTTATTATTAATTGTAATAATTATTTGATTAAATAAATAAATAAACAAAAAAATAAAATAAAATTTACCCTAAATGTGATTTTGATTTTTTAAAATTTATTAATTGCATGTGCCTTATGTACTTATGTATTATTAAAAAAGCTTAATAATTATGTAAATAAATAAATTTAAATGTGTCGTAACCTTATATTTTTTATGTAGTCGTTGTCGATTTATTTATTTTACGTTTGTAACGGTTTTTGGTATTTTTTTTTTTTTTGGTTGGTATTGCAGGAACAAATAGCGAGAGAAAAACAGGTTACGGGAAGAGTTCAAATCCAGGTATTTTATAATGACGAAAGAAAAGAATTATCGGTAGCAGTTTTAGCAGCCGATGATTTAGCATGTCACGAAGATACCGGATATGGATCATTACCGGAAGCATATGCAAAACTAAGATTATTACCCGTGACGTAAGTTATAATAGTTGGGAGTTTGTAAAGAAAAATGACGTCGGTAAATTTATAAAAAAAAATTTTTTTCTTCCAGGTCTGATAAACATTGCGTTAAAACGGATGTTGCAGAACCAACTCAAAATCCCATGTGGAATGCAACGCTGGAATTTACTAACGTGCCTGGAGAAGATTTAATGGATAGAACAATAGAAGTAACACTTTGGGATTATTGCGCTGATAGAGAATCCATTTTTTTAGGTTTGTAACCTAAAAAAAAATTTTTTTTTTTTTTTCAAAGGTTTTACAACATGTTTTTTTTTTCTGTACAGGTGAATGCACTGTTGATTTACAAAAAGCATTTTTAGACGATCGACCCGTTTGGTACAGGCTCGAAGATCCAAAACAGCTTAGATTATGTGACAAATCACCATTTGTATCCCCTAGAGGATCCCTTGCAAATGAAATAGCATTGAGAAAAATGAAAAGAAATGAATTTGCACTTTCGAGATCTTTCTCAGGTAGCATAGGAGTTCGATATAACGATGCCTCCGAGATACAAATCAACTAATAAATTGTTCTTTTTGTTTGATAGATGATCGAGACAGCGATGGAAGCATGGAATTTAATTTTCTTCATCCAGATCATGCTTGGGCATCTGGAGGTTCCAGACGTGGTTCTTCACAATCCGAAGGTCATCTTGAACCGGAAGCCGTTTATCAACTCGGACAAGATTATTCGAGATCTTTACCTGGTTCTAGAAGAAGTTCTTTTCATTCTCAAAAAGATGAAATGAAAGGTGAGCCTTTTCTTTTTTCTCTTAAAAAACAACCTAATGTTGCGAGACCCTGAACAAACCTTTTTTGTTTTTTTTTTTTAGAAGATGAACCCCCCGTGCAAATTTACGTAAATAAAGGACGTAGACGAAGTTCGGTCGTACGTCAAGATCCCGAAGAAATATTAAGAAGTTTAAAATCTTGTAAAGGTGACATGTTGGGAAGACAAATGAGTCTTTCTGGAAACGAAAAAAGAATGTCCGTTTCTCAAAGGCGTAAGTTTATTATCATTATTATTATTATTAACAACGAAATTATTTAAATTAAAAATGGCGGATTGGAAATATTAATAATTTCAGGATTCGACGGAAACGGATGAAATTAATTCATTTGATTATTTTTTTTATTATTTATTATAAACTTGTGACGTCACAAAATATTACCCCCCCCTATAAAAACTTTTTTAAAAAAATATTCTACGGAGTAATAATAATAATAAAACGATGCAAGTCGCAGCTTTCAAACGATGTTCAGTAGAAATAATTTTGGATTTATAAAAGTTCAGAAACCCCCGATAAGTTTTTGTTTTTCTTACTATTATTATTATTATTATTAATGTTATTATTATTATTATTTTAAAAAACTTGACAAAAAGTAGATTTTAGATAATTATAATCGTTGTGTGAAACAAAATGGCGTAGTTTTGAAATGATAATAATAATATTTATAGCTAAAATTTTCTCCGAGGCGAATGAATGTTTTTATGTTTAGTACGTTTTTTACATTTTTATTATTATTATTATTACTATTATTATTATTATTATTATTAATGGTTGAGAGAGTAGGAGGTGATTAAACGTTATAGATTCGATATTTCTCCCGGAAAACGTCATCAATAATTTAATAAAAGTTTTACCACCGTCACGATAATTCTTATCGTCGTTACACTAAACATATATTATCATTATTATTATTTTAAAATTTTTGCTTGTTTGCGTTTTTTCGTTTTTCTTCAATCATTTTCGAATTTATTTCCGGTACATTAACATACAACAAACAACATATTTAAACTCGATTTAAGTTTTTTTTTTTTTGTTTGTTTTTGTTTGTTTCTCTCTCGCATTTTTTCTTTTCTTTTCTTTTTTTTTTGCTAACAAATTTTTTTTTTCTGTTTTTTATTTTTTTTCCACTTCGCGTGTGTTCCTTCGTAACTTTCAACAAACATTCGATTCACATTCAGTGGATAAAAAGTACTTAAAAGTAGAGAACACAACTTAACACAAAAATAACAAATGGTAAGATATATTGTATAAATTAATTTTTTGTTTGTTATGTTTTTCTGCATTATTTTTTATGTTGTTTTTATAAAATTGACCGATTTATATAAGAAAAACCTTCAATAAAGTGGTCATTGCAGAAAAACACAAATAAAAAATGTGCAAAATGTCCACATTGGGTACCGACGATAACAAACATAAACCTAAAACAAACGAAATAAAAATGGAAAATTTTTTTGCTGTTGTTTTTTTTAAATGTTTTGTTTTTTTTTTTTTTTTTGTATTAGATGTGGTCGTCATCGTGATGGTTACAATAGTCTTGTGTGTCATCAATGGTTTCATTTGTTTCCTTAATTTTTTTTTTTTTATTTAGCTGTAGAGTCCGTACAGTCAACTCCAAACAAACACCCCGAAATCGCTTTTTGTTTGTTAATTTTTTTGTTATAGAACGAGTGAAACAAACGGGAAAAAAAACAATCAATCGATTTAAACGAATTTATTGTTATTATTTATTAACCGTTTAGGAATGTATAATCACAAGAAAAAAAAATTTTTTTTAGGGGCCAGTTGCCTACCTACGACCACTCGTAAAGAATCGGTCATACCATATCCAGAACCGACCATTTGCAGCAGCAGCAGCCCCGAAGACGACGATGACGACGATGACGACGACGAAAAAAAAACAAGGTGAGTTTTTTTTGTTGTTGTTGATATTTTATCATTCTTATCAATAAAACTCCTGTTTGTTCGTTTAGCGGTTTGATAAAATTAGGACCTGGACAAATAGGTCCAAAAGGTTATCAAAGAATGCTCACACGTGGAGAAGTTAAACTCGGCTTATTAATGACAAAAGGACAATTAGAAGTTGAAGTTACTTCTGCTCGTAATATATTAGGAAGTACAAAAGATACCCCTCCAGGTAGTATGACGTTAAAAAGAATGGAATTAATATTATTATTAGGCGATAACTTTCTCTCTCTCTCTCTCTCCAATAGATACATACATAAAAACATATTTGAAAGATAATGATAAAACATTGCAAAAGAGAAAAACAAAAGTTGTTTCGCACAACATAAATCCGATGTATCGTCAAACGTTAAAATATTCCGCCTGTGATGTTTTCGGACGGACTCTTATGGTCATGTTGTGGGAACGTCAAAAAGGTTTCGATCACAATCAGGGTTTGGGTGTTGCCGAATTAGCTTTGGACAAATTACAATTAACGCAATTAACCGTCGGATGGTATCCTTTGTTTCCAATAAAAAAAATTGATTCCGACAGTTATAATTCTCCATGACCGAATAACAACCACAACAACAACAACAGCAACAGCAGCACTTTACTGATATGTGTCGATAAGAAAATTTTCTTTATTTATCACATTTTCATTTAACTTCTCACCTCCCCCATCACCTTGTCTTTCTCTTTTTCTTTTCAAAACGAAAATACATAAATGTACATAGAAACAATCAAAAATTTAATTTCTCCTTCTTCATAATAATAATAATAATAGTAAGGAAAAGGCTGGTCCTTTGTTATTTTGAATCATTAAATAATTTATGTATACATAAATGTTTTTAAAAAAAATTAAATTTGCTTACACTCGTCATCATCATCATCATTCACACATTTATTTATTTATTTATTGTTATTATTTTTTTTTAGAAAAAATTTAAATACGTAAATAAATAAATAAATAAATAAATTTATTTATGTTGTCGCTTATTAATAATAATATATTTTAGTAGGGAGTAAGTCCGCATGTGTAAAAAAAAATTCTAACGATAAATTCGGCCTAAAAATAAATAAAAAACTTATTAATTTTTTTTTTGAACTTATTAATTAATAAATTTAATTATTTATGTATTTATTGTATTGTCGATCGACGTGATAAAAAAATTATTATAAATAGAAATGTGTGACAATCAATCATTCATGATTATTATATGGAAAATGATAAAAAAAAAAATTTTTATCAAGACAATAAGTTAGATTGTAATAATAATAATAATAATAATATTAACCTTCTTTCGAAAAAAATAAATAAATAAATATTTATGTCGAAATAATTATTATTAATAATTAATTTTTTTTCTCTTATTGTCCTGTGTCGTTATGATGTAGGAAAAATAATAATAATAATACGTGTGGTATGTATTTAATTAAAAAAAAAAATCATCATTATCCTCACATTGTTTTTCTCTCTTTTTCGGTTTTAAAATAATAATAATTATTATTATCATTATCATTATTATTATCATAATGTTATGTTTTGTTTATTTTTTTATTTTTTTTAAAAAGAGAAATATAAAAAATTTTAATTTATAATATTTATAATAAATTATTTTATTTTAATAAAAATATTTTTTTGGAAGGAGGGGGGTAAGAGGAAGAGAAGGAGGAGGAGGTTACCGGATGTCGGAGGGTGGGGGGCAAGTTGGGTTTCGTAAAGAAAAAAACAAATAAATAAATTATACCAATATATATATTTATTTAATAAAACCTAAAAACAAAAATAAATAAAAATAAAATAAATTTTTTAAAAACAAAAAAAATAAAATAAATAAATAAATAAAAGATGGCACTGCGATTAACAATAAATAAATAATTATTTATCATCATTATTTTTTTTAGCGTTATTTTTTTTTTTAAATGCGGATTTTAATAATAATCTAATCGTTTTATCAATTTTTTAATTATTATTATTATTATTATTATTATTATCACAAAATACGAAACAGAAAAAATTTTTTTCTCATTCCCACATTTTAAAAAAATGACTAGCTATCGTTTTTTATTTATTATCATTATCATTATTATCATTATCGTTATCGTTATTCATCCCGTAAAAAATTTTTATTTTTTTTAATAAATAAATCATTAATAATAATAATAATAATAATACCTATGACGTCACCCCTTCGATTTTTTTTCTTTTTTAATCACCATTTTAAATTAATTATTAATTTATTTATTTATTAAATAAAAAAAAATATTAATAATATTAATAATAGTATAAAAAAACACAACAACAAATAATTTTTCTAAATAATAATAATAATATCCGTTATCAATAATAATAATAATAATATTAAAATAATTAATATAAATGCCTTTTTTTGACTAGAAATTTTGGTAGCCGTTAATAATTTGGTAATTTTTAATAATAATAATAATAATAATAATAATGTTAGTGTAAAATTTAAAAAAAAAAAAAAAAACTTGTGACGTGTGTTAGCGAATCGATATATCGACGAGATTCGATACGATTAATAAAAAATAAATTTCCCTTTCGATATCGTTAAATAAATAAAATAAATTTTCCTTTTTCCCGATATAATAAAGTAGTCAGTAAAATTAAAATTTTTTTTTTTTCTTTTTTGCATCAAATAAATTCATTCGAAAAAAAAAAAAATTTGTTTGTGTTTGTTTCTCTCTCTCTCTCTCTCTCTTTGTGTTTGTGTTTGTTTTCTTTTTTCTTTGCTAATCACCGAGATAACAAAAAAATAACAAATAAAGCTTGAAATGTTTATATATATATCTATAAACGCTTGCGTGATTTTCACGCGTTTTACTCCTTATAATTTCAAATAATAATAATAATAATAATAATGATAATAATAATAATACTGCGATTATCCATGTATTATATTACATTGTATTATTGCACTTAATTTAAGTCACGAACGAAAGAAAAAAAAAAAAAAAGCTTCTGCGAATATATTTTTACTTTTATGTACATAAGTATGTATATATATGTATATACTTTTCTTTTTAACTAATTTTCGGTTAGTTACTAAAAATAAAAAATAAAATCATTACTTTCCCCTCCCCCTCCCCCCAAGTTCACCAGAAATGTTTTGTAAAAAAAAACGATGATGATGATGGTGATGATAAATAACGAAGAGAAGCCCTGCATTACTCATTCGTTTAAATCTCATCATTTTACCGGACAGAAACAAAAATTCATCCCTTGGGATTCCTGCTAAAAAAAAAAAAAATAATGCGAGAGAGAGAGAGAGAGAGAGAGAGAGAGACGGAATCTATCGTTTTTCTGCGTAAACATTTACACAACCGGAAATAAAAAAAAAAAAAAAAGTTGTAAAACTCTGACTGTCCTAAAAGTAAACCATTGGTGAACCTTAAAAATTCCTGAACGTGCATTCATACCGGTAATAAAATACGTTAATTGGTATAATAATAATAATAATAATGTTTCCTATCAAAATATGTATACCTTTGTGTGTGTGTGTATAAGTGTGATTGCGTAAGCGTAGGTGAGACGCTTGCGTACCAGTGTGTGTATGTGTGCGCGTGTTTAAATAAAATAAAAATTAAAAAAATAATAATAATAATAAAAATCAAGCATTTGACTTATTCGTAGAACTTTTGTTATCGACGAGAAAATTTTTTTTTTTTTCGAAAGGTTCGACGCGTCTTTAATTCTCCTAAAAACAAATTCGAATCGTTTAAGGTTGTTTCCGGTTGTTTTTCCATTTGTTCGAGTAACGGTTAATCCAATGTGCACGAGGAGAAAAGTGAAAAAGCGTTTTTATCATCCTCTCTAAATATTGAATCCGACAAAAAAAAAATCCGAATTCCCGGGGGGGGGGGCGCGGAATGTTTTGTCATTCTTTTTTATTTTTTTGTGCTCCCTCTTTTAAATTTATTTCGGAACCAAACCTCTGGCTTTTGGAAAAACTGGAGCTGCACTTGATAAACCTTGCCTTTTGGATTTCGACGGAGCTGCAGAAGCGTGCCTGAAAAAAAAATCGATTTTTTTTTTTTTTGTAAGAGACTCTAGTGGGATGATATTTGTTTTACCCTTTTTAAAGGTCACCTACCTGGGTCTTGCCGAATATCTTCCGGGGTAACTTTTCACTCTCGATGCATCGATGTCTATGTTATCTTCGACTTGCAAAGCTCTGTCCAACATGGCTAAAATTTTAGGTTCGACCACGGGTTCTTCGTAATCCATTGTTGTCCTTTCAGGCATGTACAAATCTAAATCTAAAACGTTTTCGCTTCTGTACCTTTTAATTTTAAAAAAAAACATTTACGTCAATTTCACGTGGGGGGAAAAGTTAGAAGAAAAAATAATAATAATAATGATTTGTACCTTGGAGTGCTGCTTAACTGATGTGCGACTCTTGCATATTCTGACGTCGGCCTTCTTTCCCCGACAACAGCGAGCGGCCTTTTCGACAATACCTGATTCGATTCGATTCTTCCGGGTTTCCAAACATCTTCGTTTTCGTCGTATTTCATACTTGCTAAAACTTTATTAAATTGTTCGATAGGCATAAAATTATCGATAATCAACCTTTTTAGCTTAAGATCTTTTATTAAGGCACTCTGAGTGTCTTCTAAATCTCTCCTCTCCTTGTTAAATACTTCCGTGTTGTCGATTATGTCCTGTTTTAAATATTGCAACTTTGAAAATAACCTTTTCAATTTTTTCGTTTTCAAATCCACTTCCTGTTGTAAATTCTGATAGTTTCCCATGACTATTTCAAACGATTCGTCTTCCTGTTCCAACTTGCGTCTCATTTCCATTTCTTTCCTTTTTTTCTCAGCAATTTCCGCAAGGCTTTTTTCAAGGGCTCTTTGTTGTTCGTTCGTATGATCGACTATGTTTTTCCCACCGAGAACCATTTTATTTTCGAGGGATTGAATTTTCTCCATGAGTTCATGGGCTTCTTCGTTTTGTTTCAACAATTCTTCGTCGTTCATCAATGTGTCTTCGTTAACATCATCTGAAACGTCTTCCTTATTCGTCTCGTAATCATCATCGCTTTTTTCACTCATGATTTCTTGAACTTTAGGTTTCTTTTTAGAACTCTTTTTCTTCTTTCTTATTTCTTGCTCTTGATTTTTTTTGGCTAATGCTTCTTGCAACTGAGCTATTTCATCTTTGAGTTTTCTCATTAACGTGTCTTTCGGATCTTCATTAACTCTAGGCTTATTTTGTATACTTTTAGCGCGGTGAGCGTACCTTAGAGTAGTTAATGTTTCTTCTAAATTGTAACTGGCAGGACCTATGTTTGCTATCATTAAAGTTCTGGAATTTCCACCTAACGAATCTTGTAGCAATCTAGTTAATTTTGAATCCCTGTATGGGATGTGAGAGCCGGAACCGTTTACCAGTGCAGAAATTACATTTCCTAACGCCGACAGGGAAAGGTTAATTTTACTTGCTTCTTTTAACCTTTCACCTGTTGAACCGGTTTTGTTTTGCCTTTCACTTCCAGCTAAATCGACTAAATTTAACATACCTAATTTGATATTACTGTATTTTTCTTCTGTGTTTATTTCGCTCATTTCTATCCTAATTTGAAATATTGCATGCGATCTCGAACTGTGTTCATTCATGTCAGTTGCTCCGATGGTTCGATTCAAATTACCCATGTACATAACTTTTTCAATTTGAGAAACATCTTTACAATTAATGAGCATCAAATCTTCAACATATATTTCACCATCAGGTGTTTCTCTAATTTCATGCCTTTTCGGATGTTTTGGGTCTTCTAATAAATCCCTTATTTTTTCTTGGTAAATTTCCATGTAAGACACTCTAACAAGATACTGCATATTTTCTGTGTTTTCTATGTGCATAAATATTTGTTCGAATGATCTCGGTATGATTCCTTTTGAAACAGGATTTTTTTTAACACCTTCCATTGTAAATGTTTTTCCAGTACCTGTTTGACCATATGCAAATATTGTCGCATTAAATCCCTGCAAAACTGACACAACCAAAGGTCTAACTGCCTCATCATATAAATCTTGTTGTTTGGCTTTGTGATCGTAAACGGCATCGAAAGTGAAAATTTTCCTTTGATCTACTTGATTATTCATGACATTTTCATTACAGCACAAAACTTCAATTTCACCTGAATGTGGAAACACTTGAACAACCTGCGTACAACCTGAATCTTTTTCTTTTGTATTCATAGGCCGGCACCTGACAACCACCTGAACGGCTTCATCCCGATTTACAAGGGATGCTGATTTGTTTCCACTTCGCTTTTTTGACGAACTCATTTTTTAAAAACAATTATTATTCTGATAGCGATAAGTTAGAAGTTATAGCCAGATGCTACAGTAATTGCCTGGTTGTTGTTATGTATATAAATATATTTTTTTATTTTACATTTCTTTTTAATGTATCACATTAATATTTTAAAAAAAAAAAACAAAACAAGTATCTCAAAATAACATTTACTTACAAAATAAAAAAATTATTAAAAATTACATACATTAAATAAATAAATAAATAAAAAATTAATTCAAACTTAAAAAATAAATAAATGTAAAAGACTATTTCAAATTGCAGAAGACTATTGATTTATGTTAAATTAAAATTAATGTTTACCTTATGACAAATTGAAAAAGGGGGCCCTGAAAATTAATTTAAATTTTCGGTTTTTTTTCATATATTCGCGCAACAAAGATTTAAAAGCTCGAAGTTTAATAAAATAAAAAAGGCGGGAGGTTAATTTACAGATGTAACCTTTTTTTCCCGGTCTTTTGAAATTCGTATGATTTCGCAATTTGTTTACTTGTCTATTTCGAGTTCCTGCAGTTAACATTTATCATTTACAGTACAAAATGGTTATATCACATTTTATTTTTTTATAATTTATTTTATTTTTTATAAAGTTATTTTATTTTTAATTATTTTACAAAATGGAAGCTCCTAGAATAAATCCATGTCTTTCTTTGCCTATAGATAAAAAAATTTTTTCCGATTTGGTTGATAAAACCAAAGATTGGGCTCTTATGCACGGTAAGATATCACATTAATGATATTTTTAATTTTTTTTTTTATTTTTACCAAAAATTTAACGATTTTTTAAAATCAGTTTTTACAATTTTTTGCTTTGTCACATTTTTAAATGGGATCATCATAAAAAAGTTTTTTTTTTTTATTAAATCGGTGGCAATAAATCATTGAAAAAAATTTTTTTTTTATTTTAGGAGCTGGAATGAGATCTAAAACAAATTTTAATTTAGATTCATTAAATTTTGCACCTTTTGTACTTTTTCCTTCATCTTTTCCAAGAAGTGAATTCGAAAAAGCAATTAATATACAAATAGTTTTAAACGAACTCATACACAAAGTTGCACATGATCACATGTTTCTCACTGATACATTATCAAGGTAACTTACATTATTTACCTGTTTCAACATTTACTTTTGTGACAAAAAAAAAAAAAAAAAAAAAATTTCCATTTGGTTATTTTTTATTTATTATTTTTAATCAAATATTTTTCAATTGTAAAAAAAAAATTATAATGAAAATATATAAATTTTTTTTTCAGTACAATTAAAGTAGATGAATTCACGAAAAAACTTTTCGAAATATATGAATGTGTATACAATGAAGGATTTGAACAGGTAAGAAATTGTTTTAATCAGTTCACACATAAATTTACAAACATAATTAGTGCATGTTAGAAATAATTAATAAAATATATTATTTTAATTGATGTAATTGATTTGTATGTTGCAAAAATAGAAAAATAGAAAAAAAAAGCAAAATGCTTTCGATATCGAATAGACTAACAGTTATCATTATCAATTTTATTATTCTTCACATTTTTTTTTTCTCTATCGTAATAGTTTCAATTACGAGTAATTTGATAAGAATGTTTTTAATTAAATATATATCAAATTAAACATATTGTTTGAATATCAAAACAATGTAGGATTTAATAAAATATTGTTTTTAAATTACTTGATAATGAAATTGATAATAATTATGGTTAGAAATAAAATTTGAGTTTGTCGCTTTCAATTCTTATCAAATTTTGTTATTCATTCTTTTTTATCTCTTTTTTTTTTTTTAAATGCTTTTTCTGCTATTTTTCTTTGCAAATTTATCACTTTATTAACAATTTATTTCTTATCGAATCAATAAGTAATAATAATTGTAGTTTATTTTTTTTTTTTTTTTGCACACAAAAATCCTTTTCAAGAGTAGTTAAATGTAGAATTTTTTTTTTTTTTTTGGGCTTAGCTAACGCAAAATTCTATTTAATATTAATAAATTTGATAAATTTAAAAAATAAAAATAATTATTTTTCATCATCATTAATAATAGTAATGATTCTCATGATGGTGATCATCATCATCATCATAATCGTAACAAACTTTTTTTTTATTAATTATTTATTACAAACGCTTAAAACTACATTTTCCCATAAGCTTAAAACTTTTTCTAAAAGCTTTTCTAATTAGACAAAAAGAAAAAGGAAAGAGACAAAAAAAAAAGATTTTTTTGTTTATGATGAAAACATTTTTTGTCGGTTGATGTAAATGTTTGCACAAACAGCCTCTTTCACTGGGCCTGGTTCGCTCAGACGTCATGCTTCAAACCGATCAATGGATGGAAACAAGAAAAAGAGGTCCATCCGATACAGACCTCCTAGGAAATGTAAAACCCCGGTGTTTTTCTTGCGTCAAACAAGTGGAAATAAATACTATCGCCTCAGGATTCGGTCACCTGGGCCCCATTTCCGGTGCCATACATAGGTGAGGTTGCCTTTTAATGGGTGTCGCACAATATATATATATGACTAATAAAACATATTTCTTGTACATCTGTTAAAGCTCTGTCGCTTGGTGCTTGCATTTCCATCTATGCACATATATATATGTTTTTTGGGTGTGTGCTTTTCGGTGTCGTGAAAAAAAAAAAAAGGGGTGACGTCTTTGCACCCCCCCCTCCCCTCCCCCTCACGCCACGGTTATTTTACATTTTGTGTATAAACATGTATTAACACGCTCTCCCCTCAAATATTTTTTTTTTTTTTTTTCAAAAATTATTTTGCATACAGCCTTTTTTCTCTCCCGTCTGACTCTCCCTCCCCTCCCCCACCCCCCCTCCCCCTCTCTTTTAGCCACCTATATTTCCCTTCCCGTCCGATTGAAGAGTGATCGAAAACCCGGCGAGACTGATGAAAAATGTCTTTTTTTTTTTTTTTTGTTTGCTCTTGTTACAGGACATTAACCTAGGACTTTTCCGCGTTGATTATCTTCTAGACCACTGTGAACAAACCAGCATAAAACAGGTTGAGATGAATACGGTTTCAGTCAGTTTCGCTGGTGCTTGCACTCAATTGACGGGTTTACATAGGTAGGCCTGAGTATTGACATATATATATTGTTATTAAATGACAACAATTTATTTATTTTTTATTATTATTATTTTATTATTATTATTTTATTATTATTATTTTTTTTATTATTATTATTATTATTTTTCTCCCCATCTTTCGTTTACTGGAAGGTGGGAGAAGGAGAAAGGGAACAAACGCGTCGCGTTTAAGAAGGTTTTTTTATATATATATATTATGTATGCGAAAGGTTGATGGCCACCGCCATCATCACCGTCATCATCATCATCGTACAAAACGCGAAAGAATTCAAACCTTGGCGAAGAACCTTTGGGGGGGGAGAGATCCGAGTGAAGGGGGAGGGGAGGGCTTTAAATACTTAAAACGTCACAACTTTTTAATGGACGTTAAAAAATAAAATTACCTTTTTCCGCACGTCATTTTCCAACTTTGTACAAAATCCAATTAACTTCACCAAAAGAGAGAGTGAGAGAGAGAGAAAAATTTTAACCAAGCATGCAAGTGAAAATGTTTTTTTTCTCTCTCTCTCTCTCTCTCTCTTATTACACGCGAGTTCAGAAAAAAAAAATTTTCCTATCGATCGATTCAATTATTATCGATTACGAGGTGCGGTGGAATCGCCATTCATCTTGATTTTTGTCTGTCTGTCTGCCTGTCCTGAGAAACTTGGTTTTTTTTTCTTTCGAGTATGTCAGGTAGTATGTCAGGTACGCGTTTGAACGGATCGTCATGGATGGACGTCTTACGTCCACAGATTTAAAAAAAAATTGATTACAATTGTAAAATATGTAGGATAATAATAATAATAATCGTATTGGTAAGGTGTTGGGAGATGATAAAGGAAATGCAATCATCATCAATAAGTTTAATGATAATAATAAAGAGAGAGAAAGAGAGTGAGAGTGAGTGAGTGGGAGGAGGGAGAAAGAGATAGTTCGGAATTATCCTACAGCAGGAGCAGGAATAATGATAATAATAATAATTGGTAACTGCGAATATGTTGCGAAAATGAAATTTTTATTTAATTTTTTTATTTTTGTTTTTATTTGTTTTATTTATTTAATTTTTTTTTTTTTTTTGTAAAATCGAAAATCAATAAATCGATAAATCGATGAATTATAAATATATATTGATATTTTCCAGATTTGTACTCCAAGAATTGAATAGAAAAGATTTGTTGAAAAATGTGAGTTCACGCATACATACATATATATTATTATTATTATTTTTTTTTATTTTTCGGAAGAGAAAAAGTAATAAAAGCGATGATGATGATGATGATGATGATGGGGTGATTTTTTTTTTTTTTAGTTGCCGAGTAACGATGCCCTCAGTGGGATTTGTTTGGGAATGTTAGACGCGTGGAAAATATACAACAATCCGTTCGCCGTTATTTTGTTCATAGTCGAAGATCGAACGTACAACATATGCGATCAAAGGTTTCACGAATTCGAAATCCGGAGATTGAATCCGAACGTGACCGTCATAAGGAAATCCCTGACGCAAGTCTACAGTCAGGGAAGTTTAACGTCTAAGAAACAATTGATGGTGTAAGTATTCGAACCGTTGGTGGTACCACCTCCTCTCTCTCCCTCTCTCGAAAAGAAAATTTTAATCTTTCTTCGAATGGAATTTCAGGGACGGTTACGAAGTTGCTCTCGTTTATTTTCGATCCGGTTACGAACCGAATCAATACCACGGAAAAGAAGAATGGGATGCGAGGTTGATGATGGAAAGATCGGTCGCGATAAAGTGTCCTTCGATACACTACCACCTGGCGGGAACGAAAAAGGTTACCACGATTAAAATTAAACGGGTAGAAGATACGTTAAGAAACAAATAAATGACGTGTGTGTGTGTTAACAGGTCCAACAAGCTTTGGCTCAACCGAAAGTTCTCGAAAAGTTCATAAAAGATTCTAAAACGGTGGAAATGATTCGCGACACTTTCACGGGTTTGTACTCGTTGGATTTTACGAAAGAGGGAGAAGAAGCCGTGGAAATGGCCATAAACGACCCGGAAAAATTCGTATTGAAACCGCAGAGAGAAGGAGGAGGGAATAACATTTACGGGAAAGAAGTCAAAGATAAAATATTGAGTAAGATGAGAGGGGAGGGGTAAGGGAGGGATAAGTGTATGGTGTCCCGGCATCCTTCGAATCCTTTTTTTTTTTTTTCAGGCATGAAAAATTCCGAAGAACGAATGGGTTGGATATTAATGGATAGAATATTTCCTCCGGTACAAGCCACGTACATAATCAGACCGGGTACCCCAGTCAAACACGATGAAACCCAAGACATAGTATCGGAATTGGGAATATTCGGTTGCATAATAGGGTGAGTTGCGATGGGGATGGCTGGGGGGAGGAGGAGGAGACCTTGTTCATTACAAATTTTTGTTTTTTTTTTTTTTTTTTATTATTATTATCAGGGACAAGGATAAAATATACGTGAATCGACAGGTCGGTCACATGTTTCGAACAAAGCCATGCACAGCAAACGAGGGCGGAGTGGCCGGGGGAGTTGGTTGTTTGGATAGTCCGTTTTTAATAGACGACTGAACTTTTTTTTTTTTTAATCCTTTTTTTTGTTTTCTATGTCTTTTTTTGTAAATTTTTTTTTTGTATGTTTTTTAAAACGTTTTTTTTTATTCGTCATTCCTAGTAATCAGTAGCATAAATAATAATAATAATATATTTTTAAATAATCGACAGTTTAAATAATAATACGTTGGCAAGGGTAAATGATAATAAAGTTTTTTTTTTTTTTTTATATATAATTTTTATTTTACACACGAACGAATAATTTAAGAGAGAAAAAAGGAAAAAGAAAATAAGAAAAATGTGTGTTTTTTTTTTTTTTTACTTGTTGATGGATTTTAATTTTAATTTTATTGTTAATTTAAATTTTTTGTAATAAATTTATATATATTTTTAATAATTGTTTAACCGTTTCATAACTTATCGTAGTATCATTTAAAACATTCATTTTATCAAGAGCTGATAAGAATTCAATTGATTTTTTCTTAATAATTAATTCTTTAATTTTTTTCACGGAGGTAAATTCAGCAGGATTTAATTCATTTGAATAAATTTTTGATTTTATGAGGGAAACGTCGACGTCGCGAGTTACAATAAGATAAAGTAAAGAATTAAAATTCCAAGAAAATCCATCGAGATTTATTAACAAATTTTTATTTAAATGATTTTTTTGCAACAGGTTCCATTTTAATTTTGATAAATTACCTGTGCGGGGGAAAAAAAAGTAACGTTAGAATTTATTTAAGGAGGAAAAAGAAAAATTTTGTTTACATACCAAATTCAGAATTGATTTCTCGAGCACTTGTAATCACATCATCGAAACTGAATTCGATGAAATCATAATGATTACAAGGGATTATAAAACCATATTCGATTAATAATTTTAAATTTGAATGTGGTCCATATTTAATGAAAATCTGTTGATGTTTTCTAAATGAATTTAATGTTTTTAATATGTATAATTCATTGTCGAAATCAATGTACATTTTAGTATTGGCATCACTCGAGTGATTAAACATGTCTAAGAATGGAGCTAATGCTAATGATTTTTTTCTCATTGATTTATCCTAAAACGATAAAGTTTAATAGCCTTTTTTTTTTTTTTTAATGAATTACATCAAGCAGATTTAAATAATTTAACTTACTTCATAATAAACAGATCTTGTGTTAACTGTAAACCAAGCCCAAATAAATTCATATCGATTGTATAATTTTTTAATGGATTTATCGCAGTGAGAACAAATTTCATCATTTAAATTATTTTGAAGTTTTTCAAATAAAAATTCAAGATCAGTTTTTTGTGTAACAACTAGTTTTTTTATCAAGTCCGGTAACAATTGAATTTCAGAGTCTGTACAAAAATAAACATTGCTATATGATTGCGGTAACGTTTGTATGTAATTAAAATATTTTGAATCATTTTTCAAATGATTTTCATACATTAAAAAAATACTCAAACGCAATTGAGGATCAACGATATTTTCATCATTTAAAAATTTATACGCATCACTTTGTGAAGTCGGAGTGATTAATAAATTAAGGGGTAGGGCGATGAGTAAATCTCCTTTTTCTAATTTTTTTCTACATTTCACTCCTCGTCCTGTATCATTAAAAAAACCTATTTTTAAATGTTTACATTTAAGTTTTATTGACTTTTGTAAATTGATAATATCCGAACAGTCATGCGAACTTTGAACTTTTAAAAGTTTATTTCTTCTCATACGTTTAGTCCTACCCATTTTCATGAAAAAAAACAAAATTATTATTTTTCTTTTTTAACATTAAGTTAAATTTATAATATAATTAAAAATATTAATTAAATATTATTTGTAAAAATTTTTAATAATGTATTAATTAATAAAGTTGAAAGGTTGGCAGAACTTAAAGAGACCGGTGCCGACATCTTGAAGTCAAATAATATATTTGTTTATTGAATTTATATCAATATTGAATTAATTTTTTTTTTTTTTTTCTCTTTTTCGTTTTACACCTGTTCAATGTGTGAAACAATTATTTCTACCAAGTTTTATAACATCCTTTTTAAAAATAAATTAAAATATATCGAAAAGACCTTATTTTTATGTATGAAACATATAAATCGGTATTATTTGTTTGAAAACAAAATGAGGGCGTTTTTTTTTTTAAATATTCTCACGGGGAAAATTAAATTTATAGTTTAGAAAAATAAAAAGTGTAATTGTACAAATTATAATAAATAAGGAAATAAAAAGGATTTCGAGATTATTTAAATATGGATCTGACGGAATCTATGAAGAATCTTGTAGGAAAAGGTTTACTTGGAGATATGGGGCCACCGTCTAGTGGTAGCGGTTTTGCCGGAAGCGGTTATGTCACCGAAAAACTTTACATGCTTTTGCAATTATATTTGCAAAATAAAGGATGGAATCCTTCTGTTGAATTATTGCAATGTTTTTCTGAATTGAAAGAAGCATCCATGCTACCGAGTGCAGCATATCTTCAGTAAGCTTACCTTCCTTGCATTAAATTTGAGCTTTTTTTGGAAACTTTAATTCCTTTCGTGCAAACTGTAGAGCTTTTGTAAGTGTTTTTACATTCACTCTTTTTCTTCCTATAGAATGATGGCACAAAGAATAACTCTAGATTCACAAGGTAGACTTGTTTTAAGAGAAAATGGTAAAATAATTCTTCCATTTGAACACTTTGGTAATGCTGTTATGCTTAAACATATGAATGGACCTCAAGGAATGCATTTAGGATTAGAGGCGACCATTCGAGCAGTAAGTCACATTCTAACCTTTTCAAACTTTTATTTGTTTTTTTTCCTAATCACTCGAGTAAATTTTCAAGAATATTATTTAATAATAAATAAAATAATTTCAGGTTATGGATTCTTACACAATAGGAAGAGAACAATTTGGAATGGAAAAAGAATTTATTATAGATATAGTACAGAATTGTCCCAATGGGGCTTGTAGATATTATAAAAGTCAACTAGAATTGAGTCATAGATCTTTAGCTCATTTATCTGGTGCTCCAACATACATTGATCCCCAGCCTTCCAAAAAAGGAAAAGGTAATTTTCATTCAATATTTGTTATTATTATTAATATAATTCGATTTTAAAAAAAACTCATGTTTTACGAGAGCAACATCAATCATTATTTTTTGTTAGGTTCTTCCAGTAGAGACAATGATCAAAGAAATAATCAATTTGGAAATGAAGATTTCACTTTGCCACACCATCATCAAACTCCAGTAGATTTAACTCCGACAGAAAAAATATCAAAGAGTAATTCCAGTTCTTCCCAGTCCAGGTTATTTCAAAATTTTCAAGTGTGAATAGTTTTTTTTTATTTTATTTTTTTACAAACATTTTTTTTTTTTTTTTGCTTTTGTTGTTGTTGTTAAATTTACGTACCCAACAGTCGTTATTATTATTATTGTGTTCTGTTTTTCTTTTTTTTTCGGTGGAAAGGGCTCAACTGTTATCGGCGGTTCAACAAATGGTTGGAAACGAGGGTAAAGGTTCATCTTTATCATCATCGAAAACTTCAAAATCTCATCACGTGGATTTAAGTCCTCAGGATCATAAAATTGCTGATTTTTTAAGAGCGAATTTAGAAAGTTTAGAAGGTCTCGGATTAACTAGTTCTAATAAAGTAATTTAATCCAAACGATTTAACTTTAAGTATTAAAAAAAAAAAAAAAAAAAAAAAAAAAAACAAAGATATTTTTATCAGTTTGGTAATGTTTATTATTATTATTATTTTTGTTAGGATTTACTCGCTCTTCATAATGGTGCTTGGGGTAGTCACGAAAGTGAAAGTAAAAGACTGTCTGGAAATGCCGGCGAAGGTGAGATAGAAAGAGAAAGAAAGAAAAAAATAAACGTGGAGTTAGAATAGAAAAATGTTTTTTTTTTGATTTTTTTTTTTTTAACTTTTGAACTTTAATAAATTTTTTTAATTTTATCATTATTACTATTTAAAGTCGGTCAAGAAAAAATAGTGAGGGCGTTCACCGAAATAATGAAAAATATGGCGAGAATGAAAACTTGCATAAGGCCCGCGATGTGTAAACCTTATGGTAAACAATCGGAATCTTTACAAAAAAGTGAGTCCGGGAAAAAGACGTTAAACGTTCATTTATTATTATTATTATTATTATTATTAATTAATCGTCTCTTTTACAGCTTTGATGGATACGGTACAATTGGTACAATCTTTGCGTCAAGTTTTACCACCGCCACACATCGCTGTAAGTTCTTGGAAAAATGAAGACAAGCATAGGTAGGTATTTAAACAACAAAAATTTTCCTCCTTTTTGTTTTTCGAAAAAATAATTCGTTTGTTTTTGTTTACAGTTTGAGAGCGGATTTTCACGAGATTTAATTCGATTTTCCGATTTTGGAAAAATTTCGACGGCATCCGATTTTTCTTCGTCCCACCGATGATTGATTTTATGGATTTTTCATCTCTCTTTCGCTCTCCGTCGTCCGTCGAATATATATTAGAGAGAGAGAGAGAGAGAGAGGGGGGTGGAGGTGTTTTACACGAATGCAAAAATAATGAAAAATTTTTTTCCCTCCTCTCCCCCCGTCTCCCCCTTCCCCCAAAAAAAAAGAAACAAGAGTGCAATGAATGTTGTTGTTGTCTGTGTAAATGTTCGAGTCATGTATAAAATTATTTTTTTTTTTATTTTTGCACGTTGTTTTGTCGCATTTTTTTTTTTTTTTTTTTTTTTACATGTAAAAGTGAAAGAGTTGACAAAGTTAACAAACAAACAAACAAGTAAAAGAAAAATTAATGAAATTGTAAACGAATAGAATTTTTTTTTTTTTTTTGAAATAAAAATAAATAATAATAATGAAATTTATATTGTTTATATAATGTTTTTTTTTTCCTTTAAGAGAGAGAAAATACCTTTTTTTAATGTCGTCGAACCCGAAAAGGATTAATAGGGTGAAAGGTCGTTAAAGAATGAAATTCATTAATAATTTACATATGTATGAGTAGTAGTAGTTTCAAGGTATTTTAAGGTTTAAGGTTTTTTAATGAAATAATGCATAATCAAGAATTTCATCATTAAAATAAAGTTTTTTAAAGAAAAAAAAATCGTACAAACAAAAGTGTGCGTGCGTGTGTGGGTGTGTGTGTGTGTGTGAGGTGTACATGTGTGTGAAACGTTGGAAATAATAATAATAATAATAAATTTTTACACATTTACTGCAATAATAATAATAATAATAATGAAAAAGGCGAAAAAAATTTTTTTAAAGAAAAAATCAAATTTTAATCCGCCCTTTTTTTTCACCCGATTCCATCTCGGTAATTTATTATTATTATTACAAATTTCAATACTGATATCACTTCCTTTCTTATCAGTCGTGGAATGTTATCGTATTCGTTTTTTTTTTGTATAAAAAAATAATTTTTTTTTTGGTTTGATCCGCATACGATGGACGGATTCCGAAGAAAATAATTTTTTTTTTTTTTTAAATAAAATTTTTTAATAATATCGTCTTTCCTTATTTTTACCACCCGATCGATCATTGACCTTATTCTCCTTCCCCCTCCCCACCACAGCTCCTGAAAATAATATTTAAAAAAAAAAATCCCGAAAATCCCCCAACTTACCACAATTTTTCCTTTTCCCCACCGTAAATTAATTAATTAATTACCCATTTTTCATCCGTTTTTTTTTTTATCATTATCATTATCATTATTATCATTATCGTTTTTTTTTCCTCATGACGAAAACAACGTCGTCGAGCCAATAGTATGATTGCCTTAAATCTCCTTCGCATAAATACGGTAATTTTGTCCATTTAATTATTTCGTATCCGACGGGTTCCAAAACGTTTTTCACCATCGAACAAACTTGATGTTCGAAAGTGTTTCCGTTAACGTCCAGTACCTGAGAAGGCGAATGATTTTTCGCACCTGGCACAATCAATCAATCAATCAATCAATCGAATAATCGTAACGAAACAATAACAACAAATCTCAAACTTTCATTCCTTTCTCTCTCTCTCTCTCTCTCACTCTCTTTTCATCTTTCTGCTCCTCTCCCCCTTCATCTCTCTCTCTTTCTCTCTTTCTCACTTACCTATTTCGACGTAAGGTTCGAATGGTAAAACCATAGCGAGTACGACGATTCCATCGGGTGCGAGTGAATTTTTCATTTGTTCGAGTATATCGTTCGGTCTGTCGCACCGATCCAATAAATTTAAACAAGTTATGACGTCATATTTTTCGTTTTCCAAATGCCAAACTTCCGGTTCGAGTATTCTAGAAAATTCCAAAAAAAAAAAAAAATTAAAATTTTACAATGGGAAATCTCTCTCTCTCTTTCTCGTGACAATCTCATGGAAAAAAATTTTTTTTTTCCAGCTCCAGGTTTGAGTCTCGAATCGGAAAAGATAATCACGAGAATTTCTTTTTTAAGAAAAAGTTTTCCGATTTTATAAGATTATATTAAAAGATTTTCTCGATCGTAAAAAATAAATGAAAACTTTTCTTGAAAGAAACTTTCCAGATGAGAACCAAAAGAAGAAGAAGAAAATTTTCTTCTGCTAACTTAAAGTAATTATAAAACGAAATTGGTTACATTTATTTAAAAAATTTGCATTTGAAATCCATTAATTTTTATTCTCTTGACGGTCATAACTCGTAAACTTTTCCAGAAATGATTTTTCAATCAATTAAAAACGTTTTTATCATCATCATCATCATCCTCGTCGCAGACTTTTCCGAATAAGGACCGAAATTCATTTTTTAAAAACCGAGAATCTGAGGGGAGGGAAGGAGGGAGCCTCTGAGTCTTGGGAAATCAATCAACCGATATTTTTCCAAAAAATTCTTACGAAAAGACTTTTCGGTTTCTTTCTTATTATTATTATTATTATTATTATTATTATTATTATTATTATTATTACTACCTGAAACCTTTTTTCCGGAGAACCCATTTCATGACGGGTGATATTTCCGTGACATAAATTTCGTCAAAAAGTGGCGAAATGACGGACGTGACGACTCCATCTCCAGCACCGAGATCTAAAAGTTTAAGTTTTGATTTTTTTCTTTTTTTTTTCGTCATCGTACCATTCTCATTTTCTTCTTCTTCTTCTTCTTCCTCTTGTTCTTGTCGTCCGTTTTCTTCGTTCCAAGAAATTAATTTTCGAAATTGTTCTTGTGAAAAAACAAACATGGAACCTCTCCGAAGGAGTCTGAAAAAAAAAAAATTAAAAATTATCCACACTTTTCCTTTTCTCCATTATTATTATTTTATAAATTGGTTACGAGCTGGAGAAACGCAAGAAAAAAAAAACTAAAAAACTAAGACAAACAGGAGAGGAAGAGTAGGAGTAGGAGGAGGAAGAAGAAAAAGACAAAAAAAAAATGAAAACAAATATGGCCGTCGTTATTGATTAATATCGAGAGGATAAGTAAAAAAAAAAAAAAAGTGTCATATAATATTTTCACGTTTTTTTCTTTTCTTTTCTTTTCTTTTTTTAAAGATGAAGGAAATCAATAAGAGAGAAAGAGAGAGAGAGAGAGAGAATGAGAAAAAAAAAATTTGAGATGACATAAATGTTGCATGAGGAACAAACACGTAGTTAGGAGAGGGCACGGGCGGAGAGAAGAGAGGAGGTAGTCGCTGTTTTCCTCGTTCCCTCCTTTTACTCACTCTTGTTCCTTCAGGAACAAACAAGACAAACGAGAGCACACATGCACACGCACGTACAAACACGCACACACACACGCATTTCTCTTTCTCTCTCACCTTTGTGCGAGTCTTTCTTTTGCATTTTTCTTCCCCCTCCCCTTCCCTTTCCTCTTTCTCCCTCATTTCTTTTCCTTTTTTTTCAACGTCTCAAAAAGTGAGAGAGAGAGAGAGAGAGAAAGAAAGCTTTTTATCAAGTCCAATTTACGCTTGAGATCAATTTACAATATCAATAATATCTTCTGTCTCTTCTCTCCTTCATCTCTTTTCCTTCTTCTTCCCAATTCTTTTACATCTTCTTTAAAAACTTTTATTACATTTTTTTCTTTTTCTAAAATTTTAATTGCAAATTTTTTTTTTTTTTAATAAAATTTAAAATTAACTTTTTCATTCAAAAAAAAAGGAAAAAAGAAAAAGGATTAAAAAAAGGTTTTTTTGCGAAAGGATTTGACTCCGGTGATGAATAACGATTAATTTCGAGTTTGCAATACATTCGATTCATTTCCGTTTCCGTTTTTCTCTCCGACCCGAAGTTGTAATTTTTTCTAATTAAAAAAAAAAGGAAAAAATTTCGAATAACTTTCTCATGCACGAGATCCTTTTTTTTTCTCTGTCTGTTTTCCTCACCTCCTCTCTCATCCTTTCATCCCCCATCCTCCCCCCTTCTAGACAAAAAAAAAGGGTGAAAAAATATAATAATAAAAATACCTTTCGTGAAAAAACGATATAGAAAAAAAAAAAAATACTAAAGTCGAAAATAAAGACGACTCACCACCGAAAAAAAATAAAAACGACGACGACGACGGCGGCGACGGCGGAAGGATGGGGAGATGAGGGGGTAAGGGAAGAACGTGAAATAAAAAATGGCGGCAAAATCAAACCGAAAAAATGCAAAATATTATGCAAAATGTATGAGATTGAATTTGAAAAAGATTAGAAATGGAACTTTTGGAGAAGAAAAAAGGAAAAAAAAGGAAAAAGTCTCGGAGGGTGACGACAATAAGAATTTTCTTTTTTTTTCCTTTTTAAAAAAAAAAAAAAAAAGAAAAATCGTTTCGAAATCTAATATTTTTTTAACGGATTTTCTGAATCTCATCAAAAAAAAAAAAAAAGGAACTCAAAGAAGGCTGTGGTGAAAAAAAAAAATGAAAATGAAAAAGAAGAAAAAAAGGTAAAAGTAAAATAAGTAAAAAAAAAGGAAGGAAAAAGGGGATTCCCTCCTTATTATACTACTATTATTATTATTACTATTATTATTATTATTATTATTATTATTATCATTATTATTATTATTATTAGTGACAGATTTGTAATTATTTCAATTTTTTTTTTTTTTTTTGCCCAAAAATTTTCTTAACAAATCCCATTTTGAAAATTTCCAATTTTGCAGCAGCAGCATCAGAAAGTGCAAAATCCAAGGTGTGGATTTGCCTCCTTCTTTCCCGACTCCCTCGCCTCCTCCCCCATAAAAAGGTAGCGATACCAACATTGAAAAAAAAAAATTTTCATCCAATCGAAAAGAAAAAATTATTCACGCAATCAATCGGATATGTATAAAATTATTATTATTATTAATTATTCTCCGACTTAACCGAAATTAATTCGCCTAATCGATCAATCAATCATTCCTCTCGTTTAAGACGTTTTTGCTCTTCATTCTCGCTAACGATTATTACGCCGAGGAAAAAAAAAAGACGAAGATTTACCGAATTATTTTAAATTAAAATTTTACTCCCACTTATTTCCTTCCTCCCTCCCTTCCTTCCCTTCTCTCTCGGGGTCCCCGGAAAAAAAACAAAAAACAAAATGGCGGTTTAATTAGAAAATATTTTACGTGTTATCACGTCGGTCAGGATTTATGACGATGACATATGACGTCACGAGTAAGGGAAAAACGGGGAAAAAAATTTTTAAAGTCAATTCATCGTTTAAAATAAAAGAAATAAAAAGGAAAAAAGGAACGAAGAAAAAGTTTTTTTTCCTTTTTTACCTTTTTTACATAGGTACACGTCCGACGCAGACTTTTTCTTATTTTTTGCAATTAAAAAAGAAAAAAAGAAAAAAAAAGAAATTGCCGTTTGAGAAAGGAAATACGCTTGGGGCTCTCTAAGGAAAGAAAGAAAAATATGAATTTTTTATAATTTCATATGCATAGTCGTCTTCCCCCTACGACCTCTCTCTCTTCTTCTCCTCCTCTCTCTTCTTCTTTCCTTTTTTCCTCCCTTTCCTTACTCCACCTCCTCCTCCTTCTTTTCCTTTTTCTTTTTCCTTCTCATTCATCACCTACGTATATGTTTTCTTCCCTCTCTCTCTATTTTTTTTCTTCTTCACCCTCCACCTTATTTCGTTCCTCGCCATTTTTTTCTTTCCACCCTTTTTTTTTCTTATTCTTTTTTTCTTTCTCTCTCCTCTCCACTCTCCTCTCTCTCCCATTTTTTTTTTCTTACATCGCTAAGGAAATGATGTAATTTTTAATAAGTTCCCGCAGTTGAGCTTCTTCGTTTCTATGACGACGTTCTTCTCTTCTTGTACACACACACACACACATTTGTTATGTTTTCTTAAATATTCACTCGTCTCGTCTTTGTCTACCCTCCTTTTCATCCCCATCCTCATCTCTTCGCCTCAGTCACCTTCGATTTTCTCTTATTTCTTTTCGTCCGTACCTATTTCACTACATTATTAGTTTTCCCCCACCACTCTTCCCGTCAAATGGGGGTTTTTAAAATAATAAAGTTTGGGGGGAAAAAAGTGGAGGAGGAATGGGAAGGGGGGCAAAGAAGGAGGAAAATTTTTAATTGTAAAGTTTTTTAAGTGAATCAATTAAAACGAAATCGACACTTTTTACGGTGTCGTAAAATCCGATCGTAAAAAAAAATAATTCTTTCGAAGATGATGAAGAAGAAAAGATGGCCGGAAAGAAGAACTGAAATTATTTAAATTAACTTGTTTCACAAAAAGGCAGAAGAGAAAAAAAATAAAAAAAAAGGAAGAAAAAACACTTCCACCCTCTCCCCTCACACAGAGTACAAAATTGGTCGTGATGCATCCCTAAATTTCAAAAACTTGTCCCTTCGGTCCCCGGGGGTTTTAAAAACGCCTTCGTTTCATTTTCACTCGTTTCCCTTCCCCCTCGTCCACCACCACCCTCCGCTTACTCCCTACTTATTACACTTTCCCCCTCCCACCCCCCAAACATTGCCCTTTACGCTTTCAAATGGTAGTAGCTATCTCCTTTTAGTAGTTCCTTCTCCCTTTCTTCAAAGGAAAAAAAAAAAAGGAAAGTGGCTTTTTTTTTGCCACTTTGTTTTTCACCACTCTTAACCAAAATACTTTTTACTTATTTTATCACTTCTTTTTTTTCTTAATCTATTCTTTCCCCTCCCCCTTCACCCCTCACCCCGCTATCTTTCCCTTCTTCCTCTCTCCCCGTCTCTCTTTTTTTCCTTCTTAATTTTTGTTCTCGTTCGAGCACTTTTTTGACGTACGTAATAAGAAACGAACTTTTCAATTTTTTTTTTTTACCTTTTTCTCTCTCTCTCTCTCACACACAATTTTTCTATTGCCACGTCTCAAATCCGCGGCATCGAAATTCAAAAATTGTTTTTTTTTTTTTTTTAAATCAAACACAAAAAAAAATTATTTTATTATTTAAAAAAAAAAAATTTTTTTTTTATAAGCGGAGCCCCGTCGTCGTATATTTGCAAAAATGACGTCGACGCTCCGTGTCGACAAACCATAAAAAAAAAAAACTCGAAATTATTGTTATACCCATTATCGATAAACATTTATTTATTTATTTTATTATTATTATTATTATCATTGACAAAGAGATCCTTCGCCTACCTGGCACCCTCACCTGACGTCGTCGTCATCGTCGCATACATACATACATATATTTATTTATTATTTTTATTTTTTTCTGCGTCATTAAATTGCGAATATAAATATTTATTTTTATACGTATTCATAATAAAATGGCGGATTTTTATTTAAAATCCATGAGACAATTATTTAAAACAAATTACTCCGTTCCCTCCCTCCCTCCTCCCGTCTCTCTCTCTCTCTCTCTCTCTCTTTCTCTCTCTCTCTCTCCCTCTCTCTTCTCCTCTCTTTATTTCCCTCGCTCGTACAAAAAAAAATTTATTATTATTTGTTTTTTTTTAAATTTTCTCGTTTTTTTTTCTTCCTTCTTCTTCTTCTTCTTTTTAGCTTTAACTTCTCGTGACTGACTTTCAAAATATTTTTATATTTTCTTCTTTGTTTATATGACGTAATTCAACGTAATTAATCTTTTCTTCCTACTCTTTCTTCTTCTTCTTTCCATTCTCGATTCACTTATTCTTCTCCTTATCACTCCTCGATTCGCAGCAAAAAAAAAACTACCGACCTTTTTCCTCTCGTCTAATTTATACTAATAATAATAATAATATTTCAAGAAGAGAGAAAGATGAAGAGAGAGAGAGAGAGAGAAATAAATGATGAAAAATAATGAGAAAAAGGTTTTTTACAAAGCTATAAAAATATTTAAAAATTTAAAAAAAAAAAAAAAAAAAAGAATGAAGAACCCGGGCCGTTACTATGGTAACTAGAAAGAAGGAGAAATGGCTATTGGAGGTATTCTGACGTCTCGATGGGGAGAGGGTGGAGGGATGTGGGAGAGAGAGAGAGAGAGAGAACCCCCGGGCAATTTAATAAGATTTTAAGTTCCTTACTCCCCATCCCGTTCCATCCCGTCCCGTCCCGTTCCGTCCCGGACCGATCTCCTCTTTTTCTTTTCTTTTCTTTTCTTTCTTTCTGTTTCCTTATTTCTTACTTTTCTTTTACTATTAGTATTTTTCTCTCTCTCTCTTTCTCTCTACTACTTTTTTTTTCCTTTTATTCTCTCGCCCGAATTTTTTTTCCCTCTTTTCCTCCCCCCTCTCTCTAACCCCTTCTTCTCACCCATTTCCTTTTTTTTCCTCTTCTTATCTTTCCATCTTTTTCTCTCGCGGAGTATATAATAAAAAAAAAAAAAATGGAAAAGGTGACAAGCGAAGCGTGCATATACTCAAAAAAAAAACTTTGCACGATGCCAACTTTCAAAAATTATATTTCCCATAACATTGGAAAGAAAAAAAAAAAACGAAGAACGAGAAGAATAAGAAAAAAAGAAGAAAGAAAGAAAGAAAGAAAGAAAAGCTCATCTGTTCGAAATTTAATTTCCTTTTTTTTTTTACAGTTGGTATGTGTGTTTGTGTGCGAGTGTGCGTGTGCGTGTGTGTGTGCGTTTAGAGTAATTCAGGTTTTTCCTATTTAAAAAAACGTTTTTCCTTTCATTTTCTTTTTTTTCGTAACGACCAAACGCATCCATACAATCCTTTCGATTTATTATTTTCTCTCTTCTTCCTCTTTCTGTCTCCTTCTTCCTTCTCTTTCTCTTTCTCTTTCCCCTCCTCTTCTTCTTCTTCTTCTTCTTCTTAAGTTGTTTATAACGCATTAAAATAGTCAATAAAAGAAAAAAATTTTCTCCTCATTTTCCAGTAAAAAAAAATTCATCGACGCATACACGTACACGCATCGACAGGAGGAATGAATGAATGAATGACTGAATGAATGAATCCTCGTCTTATCGAACAGTATAAAATACTTTTTCCTCATCAGAAAAAAAAATTTAAACGCTCGTTTTTTTTAACTTTCGACCCGAAAATCGGAGAGAGAAAAAAAAAAGAAAACTCCTCAAAAGAAAATCAACAAGTAGAAAAGTGCAAAAAAAAAAAAAAATTTTTTTCAACACATTCGAACAAACAACAACAACAACCGTCAACAACAACAACTTTTTTTTTATACCTTTACCTTATCCTTTTCGGATAGTGTGAGGAAAAATTAATTTTTCCAAAAAGGGGAAAAACCAAAATCAATTTTTGTCAAACGTGTCGTTTTAATCGTTATTAATTATTATCATTTTCATCTTTGATTCAAATTTTCCTTTTTTTTCCAAATTCAATCATCCGTAAAATCCTCCGAAATCCACAAACCCACCGCACCCCCCCGCCGAACAAAAAAAAATCCATTTGACGTTCGAGAACACAATTAAACGATTATTATTATTATTAAATAATATGAAGAGAGAGAAACAGAAAACTCTTATAAATATCGAATAGTAATCATAATGCATAAAATTCGACAAAAAAAAACTAATAATAATAATAATAAATAAAATAAAACTCCAGATGCAGTGCCTGGAGAATCGATTCTGGGGTTGGGAATAAAAAATATTGACAGGAGATCAATCATTGAATAAAAAACTTTTTTTATTTTTTTTTGGACGAATGATTATTTTAACCGAAAGAAAAAAAGAAAAAAAAAAGAAAATGTCGCCGATGATCGCCATATTTAAAATAAGGGAAAAATTCCCACGAATTCAATACGGGCGATAATGAAAACGTAAAAAAAAAAAAAAAAACGATTTATCCGAATTTTTATTATTATTTTTTTATTATTTATAAAAACCGATGGAAAATTATTCAAATGATAGAAACAAATCGAAAATCTATTCTAATGTTTTCCCGCAACAAACAAACAAACAAACAAACGAACGAACAAACGAAACGAAAGAAAATTTACTTTTGATGTTTAAAAAAAAATTTTCTTTTTTTTTAAATAAATAAATAAATAAGATTGAAATAAAATGGAAACGAGGAGAAAAGGGAAAAAAAGTGTAGGAGGGCGGGAATATTTAAAAGAGAGAGAGAGAGAGGAGAGAGAAATCGAATGAATACGTCAATTTTAAATGGTTGAAACTCTCAATAGAAAGAAATTTCTAGAAAAAAAAACAAAAAAATTCCAAAAAACCTTCCCTTATCAAAAAAAAAAAAAATTGATTTTTTTCTATTTTAGGTTTTTCATCCCCTCTCTCTCTTTCTTCCTCTCTTTTCCCATCTCACTTCACCTTCCTTCCCCGCTTTTCCTTTTTTTTTTCCTTAAAAATTTAAAAAATTTTCCATTTTCTTACACCCCGAAAAATAAGAAAAAAAATTCAAACACCGCCTTCTTTATTTAAATTCCACATCCGACACGAACCATTTTAAATAATAATAATAATAATAATAATGATAATGATAATAATAATAATAATAATAATAATAATAATAATAATAATAATAACAATAATAAAAATAATACAATAAAATAATTAACTTAACCCAAAGAATAAATTTTTAAAACAAACGACAAACGATTTCAGTAACAGTAAACAAAAAAAAATTTAAAGCGCGAAATTCGGTTGTCACGATCGTCGCGCCTAACAATCACACGCACGCACTCACGCACTCACGCACACGCACACACAAACAAACGTTTTTAAAATATTCCCTTTTCTCTCTATCTCTCTTTTCATATTTTCTTCCTTTTTTCTTTTATTTTATTTTTTTTTCCCCGTACGCCATTTTTATTTCCAACTTGTTTCATCGCATTAGTATAACAAGGAATGAAAGGAGAGAGAGAGACAGAGAGAGAGACGCGAAATAAAATAAAAAGAAAAAAAAATTTTTTTTGTGAACCTCTAAAAAGTTGAGGGAAACAAATATTGACAGTTTAAATCAAATGAATATTGATTGGCTTTTGTCCTTTGCTCGTCTGTTATACGGTTGACTGGAAAATGCAATTCGCATCCATCTTCAATACACACACACACACATACACATACACACACATATATAACTTTTTTATTTTACACGAAATTTAAATTTGTTCAAAAACGACAAATCAATTTTTTTTTTTTCGGTTTTATTTTAACGCTTCGAAAGAAAAGAAAAAAAAAAAAAATTTCAAACAGTGGAAAGAAGGTGATCAACCGGAAAACTCATCCTCTCTCCTCCCTCCCTCCTCCTACCTCCTACCCAATTTCTTTATTGTCTTCATCCGTCAACCGAATATCAATTGGGAGGAAATAAAAAAAAGTACACACACACACACACACAAACTCGTGGAAAATTTTTTCTTTTTTTCTTTAAAACATTTTGAATTTCAATGAGAAAAAATTTAACGTTAAAAAAAAAAGGAAATTTCAATTAGCAGACGACAAATCTATGCATCATTTAATTTTCACGATGAGAAAAATAAAATAATAATAATAGTAACGAAAACGATAAATATTTCTTTTGAAATTTTAATTACGTCACCGAGAAAAAAAAAAAAGTTTACGTGACCGACAACGACGACAAAAGTAGTAAAAAAAAGAAAAAAAGGAGACGAATTAAAGGAATGGGTAATAACAACAAAAGACGGGGAGAGAAGGGTGGGAGAGGAGGGTGGGAGAGGAGGGAAGGTTGACGAAAAAGTGGAAAAAGGTAGAAAATACCACGTTTTTTTTTTCTTTTCGGAAAAACCGAAAAAAAAAAACAAACGTGATTGACACGCACTGTCGAAAAAACGCCAAATAAAAAACGATAAAATTTTCAAAACGGGGAGAAAGGGAGAAAGAGAGAGAGGGAGGAAGGGAGAGAGGGAGGCGGTACTCGGAAAAAACTCCCAAAAAAAAATTTTTTCAATTATTAATTAAAAAAAAAAAGGAAAAAGGAAAACCTTCTATCGGTCCCTCCTCATTCGTTCCCTCCTACAAAAATTAAATCAAACGACAAACGACTTTACAAACGTCGCAACAGCTAAAAAACGAAACAGCGCCCCCCCCAACCCCCTCAAAAAAAAAAAACAAAAAAACGTAAAATTCTTAACGATTTGTTCGACCACAAAGAGATAATGAGAGAGAGAGGGGTAAAAAAAAGGAAAGCAAAGAGAATAACGTTTCGTCCAAAAAAAACATGAAGACATTATTATGACGTCATTCAAGTATCTCGTAAAAATAAATAAATAAATAAATAAAAATTAATGACCGTGTTTAATTGAGCGAGTTCATTAGTCGAACGTACCTCTACGATTGCCAACACGACAACAACAACATCAACAAAAACAACAACAATATAATAATAATAATAAACCAAAACATTTTTATTTTTTTATTCGTTTCCACGATCGAAACAAAAACAAAAAAAATTAAAAGTAAAAGTAAAAAAATTTATTAAAAAAATTTCGTATACCTTCAGCGCAGAAGGCCAACATAACAAAAAAAAAAAAAAAAAATTAAATTACAAATAACAGATGGCAACGTATAACCGATTTTTTTCGTTTTCCTTTTTGATCGTTTACAAAAAACGAGCAACACGGGGGGGTGGGGGTGGGATGGGGTGGCGTATTTCGACACAATCAAAACGGATAATTATTAATAAATAAAGCCCGATTCAAAAAAAAAAAAAAAAAAATGCATGTGTTTCCGGTGCGCGTGCTTCGAATCGCTTATACGTATGACGCACGCACAATTCCGAGTCGAAAATTCTTCGCGCTAAAAAAAAAAAAAAACCCACGTTATTATTATTATTATTTTTTTTTTCAACTTTAAATTTCTCGTCGAATTTAAAATCGATTTAAATTTAATACGCGTCATCAAATAACGTTTAAGACATGTTGTAAAATAAATTTCACTTTTCCGGTTCCGAAGAAACGCCGCACAAGCACACGCACGCACGCACGCAAGCACGCACGCACTCACGCACTCTTCCAGTATATACAATTATTACATTTGTAATAATAACGATGATGTCAGAAGGAGAGGAGGAAAATATGTATGTTTTACGGTTCTTCCCTCCTCCTTCCCCCACGTCCCCTCCCGCCACCGCACCGCCACTCCCCTCAGTTTTTTTCTACTTCCCCCTCCCCCCGTATTTATCAAATGTTTGTAGCACGAGCTATAAATGTTATGAACGGCTATAAATATTTTTTTTTTCAAATCCCGCGTATTCGAAGTCGAATTCGATTGGGATTTTCCGACACTAAAACAAAATCTTTTTTTTTTTCTTTTTAATAAGGAAAAACGTTTGGACTAACACGATTCGACTTGTTGCAACTCAATGTTTACCGAAATGTTTAGATTTTATTTTTTACAGAATTATTATAGCGATAATTGCAAACTAAAACAACAAAAAAAATTTAGTCTATAGAATAATCACTTACGATTATGAAAAAAATCCTTTCATTTTTTATCTCATCACCACCGAAATTGATTTCCCCCCTTTCCCATTACATCCGAACAAACAAACAAACAAACCGAACCAAATCGAAAAAAAAAACCTAAAATTCCTATGGAATCATAATAATAATTACAAAATTGAAAACAAAAAATAAAAAGAACAAACACTCAGTCCACCACCACATTTCCAAAAAAATTCAATTAAATAAATAATAATAATAATAATAATAATGGAATCGAATATTGTCGTAATCGATTGAAATGATTATTATAGTAAAATAATTATCAGACGGGGCGGCAGACAAAAAAAAAAAAATAAAATGACGACAACAACAACAAACAACAACAAATAAATTTGTACATACATTTTAAATAATTATAATTAACCGCGAATGAACGTGCGATTAGACAAAATTTCCCATTCCGAAAGTTAAACGTTTCTAAAAAACGTAATAGTATAAAATCGGGTAATTCCACGAATTTCGTACCAGACAAAAAAAAACATTATTATCATTATCATTATCATTATTATTATTATTATTTTAATAAAACAAAAAAAAAAAAAGAAAATCTAATAAACCTTGACTTTTTAAAGTTCATTTAAAGGCAATTAGTAATTTTGTTTTGTGTTCCCCTTACCCTCTAATGTGTACAATACCGCAAATTATAATTAATCAAAAAAAAAAAAAAAAAAGGAAAAAATTTACAATTTGAGAGAGAGAGAGAGATGGTGATGTTAATAATAATCGAGAGAGAGAGAGAGAGAGAGAGAGAGAGAGAGAGTGAAACAAACAAAAAAATTTTTTTTTAATTTGACTCAATTCAAAACCAGGCATTTGTATTTAATTCTTGGGAATGATTCTTTCCATTATCTTTCTCCTATTAAAAATAAAACAAAAAATTACAATTTTTTAATAACACGAATGTTTTTTTTTATTTTTTAAATTACTCTTCCTCTTCTTCTCCTTCTTCTTCTTCTTTTTCTTTTTCTTTTCGTGCAACAAACCTACTAAAATGATTTTCATTGGTCCTCGAATTTTTTTTTTTGCAGTCAATTAAACACGAAACTCATATAAGTAAATGAAAATTATAATTTCGACGTTTCACATGATGAAATAATAATAAAAATGATAATAAAAAAGACCTGTCATAATGAAGTAAACGGAAATGGGGGGGAGGGGGGGGCAAAAAGAAAGAAAAGAAAAAACAAAAGAAAGAAAACATTAGGAAGCGAAAAACAGAAAACCCCCTGCAAACGATGTGGGAAAAGAAAAGTTTTCCACCGAAAATTTTTCAACCAATTAAAAACAAGGATGGGCTACGGTGATTCATTCTCATTGGTTAATTACTCTCAATGACGTCACGAACGGGACTAATTAGCACAAAACTCTTCCCATTATTTGTCCGAAAAGACTTTCTTTTTTTTTTTCCCCGGTTCGTTACGAACTCCGACGACGACGACGACGACGTTTGCGCGTCAAAAAAAGGAAAATTTATTTCTGCGCTTTCCCGACAAATTTTTTTTTTTTTTTTGACTTTTTCCCTCCCCGGGAAAATTCTCATTAGCTTTTCCGTTAATTGTTTTTTTTCACCCTTTCATTCCGATCCTTCTCATTGGTTAATGACTTTTACGAGACTCCTTTCCGTTTTAATTAAAAAAAAAAAAAAAAAGAACGACGCGAAAAATAAAACTTTCCTGTTAGAAACAAAATTTTCATTTTTAGCTTACGAGAGAGTGTGACGAGTCGCTCTCGTGAAAATCGTATTCTGCGTTTCGAAAACGCTTCGCTCTTATTTTAGAATTCGGTTTTGCCAACATTAAAACAACAACGACGGTTTTTTCCCCGTTGCGTACGCGCACGCACGCACGCACACACATATTTATAAATATATATACATATATATATTAAAGTGTGTGTGTGCGTGTGTATGAAAATATTTTTTCCCATTTTCACGACCCCCGGTTTTTTTCTCTTTCTCTCTTTCTTTTCATTTCTCCGTTTTTCCTCACTCCCCTCTCCCGAGAACTCCCCAGGCTCCCCGGATCCCCTACGAAAAATACACAACTTCCCCCCCTCCCCTCCTTCACATTTTTTTTTTATTCTTATATTATTCTTATATTAAAAACACGTTTTATATTGCCTCATTATTATTATTTCGCATTAAAAAAAAAAAAAAATGGAAGACGAAAAAAAAAAAAGGAAGGAGAGAATTGTTAAAAAACCCGCGAATCGTATTAGAAAATAACGCGACGCGTCAGTTTTCTTATAAAAAAAAAAAAAAAACCCATTTCATTTTGCTCCCTTATTAAAAAGGCAAAATAATTCAGCGAAACGCTTTCGTTTTCATTTGCAAAAAGGTTTTCTTAGGTTTTTTTTTATTTTTACAAAAAAAAAAAAAAGAAAATTTTCCAGGCGAGCTTGCGCGGTTTAGACAACAAACGAAAGACGAAGCGGAAGTTTAAGCGCAAAATCAAAAATTTTATTTTCCTGACAGGAGGCAGGGCTCCGCCTGTTAATGAGAAGGTCGATAATTAATTAACAGCAGAAGAAAATTCCACACAGTCCCAAGTCAGCTTCTCATTCTAAAAAGATTTTTTTTTCTTTTCTCTCGACGAGAAAATTTTCCATCCTTTTCTATTTTATTCTCGTACGAATTTTCTTCTTTTTTTATTTTATTTCATTTTATTTCATTTTTTTTTAGATGATACATTTCCTCTTGTTTTATTTTACGAAATCGTCGGTCAATTAAATTTGTTTTGTTTTCTTCTTTTTTTGTTTTCAAATAGGCGGGACTCGTAAATGAAGAAAATATGAGGAAAATTCGAAACGGAAAGAAAATGATGCGTCGTTTTTTTTTGAGAAAAATAAATTTTTTCCAACCGTGTCGGTAAAAAGTCGAAAAAATGAATCGAGGCAAACAAACGAATTTGGGAGAGAGGAGGAGGAGGCGAAAAAAAAATGAAGAGAGAGAAAATGCAAAAGAGAGAAAAGAATAAAAAAAAAATCTTAAAAATTTGTAGAGCATATAAAAGAAAAAAAAATGTCACAATCAAAAACACGAAATAAATAACGTTACGACAAATTTTAACGGTTTTTTTCTCCCTCCTCCCTCCTAAATCTAATAATTTTCTTTTATTTTCTTTCTCTCTCTCTCTTTTTTCCTTTTTTTTCTTTCGTTTAAAAAAAATTTTCCCGTCGACGTTTTTTCCCTCGTTAGAAATAAAATAAAATTATAAATTTTTTTTTTTTTTTACTTTGAATTCAAAAATTACTAAAAAAAATTTTTTACGACGTTACGACAATCGTACAAAATTCGAAAACGTCAAAGTAACCTGGATACGGCACTGATTCAAATATATATATATATATATATATATAATTTTTTTTTTTTTTTTTAAATTCGACAACAGACGATTAAATATTTTGATTGGTAATTTGGTGAAACATTTTCGCGCTTTTTTAGAAAACACAGAAATAAAATTTAACGGATCATCATCATCATCATCATCATCATCATCATCATCATCATCATCATCATCATCATCATCATCATCATCATCATCATCATCATCATCATCATCATCATCATCATTATTATTATTATTAATTTTCTTTTCTTTCTCCAACTTTTTGCAAAATCAATGATATATATTATTATTATTATTATTATTATTTTTATTATGATTGATGATTTTCAGTTCGAGTTTTTTTTTTTTCTTTCTCCTCCTTTTATTTTCATCATTCCACTTCCAGCAAAAACCAAAAAAAGAAAAAAAAATGAAAACTAGAAAAAAAAATATATATATACGTATGTGGAAAAAAGAAAGAGAGAGAGAGAGAAAAGAAAAGCCGAATAAGAAAATTTTTTCCAAGTCCCATTCACATAAATTTAATTTCACGAGTTTTTCTATTTTCCATCGATTTCAAATTTTTCAATTTTTTCCCTCCCCCTTCTCCCATTTGCCTCCCGCCTCTTCTTCCCCTCTTTTTCTTCCTCCTTTCTCTCATTCCTTTTCCTCCTTCATCCCTTCTATATATTCCCTTTTATCCCGTTTGTTTTTTTTTCTCCTTTTTCCTTTTTCTTTTTTTCTTTTCTTTTTTTTCTTAATTATTATTATTATTATTATTATTATTGAAAATCTATAGAAATAAATTTTAGTATAGAAAAAAAAAATTTACGCACACGCATTCACGCAATATATTAATAAAAATGATGATAATAACTATAACATAAAAAAATTAAAACAAAAATCGATTCGATCGTCGCCCTGATGATGATGACGATGATGATGGAAATCGATGATGAACGAGATGAGAGGCGAAGGGGGAGCGAGAGGTAGAGTGAGTGTGGTGCGGGAGTAGGGGAGGGAAGGGGAAAGAGAAACGACAAGAAAAAAATTCGAAAAAAAATAAAAAGAAAAATTTTTTCACGTATCATTATCAAACGCAAACGCAAATAACTTTTAATTTTTTCTTCCTTTTTTTATTTTTTTATTTTTTTTTATTTTGTTTTTTAATAATAAATTTAATTAATAGAAGTTTCTAGATAATTTTATTTTTTTATTTATTTTCATTTTTAATGATTGAATCCTTTAGTTATTTGCCCTCAAGACAGAATTAAAAATAATAATAAAATTTTATTAAAAAAAAAAAAAACTCGACACGTAAATAATTAAATAAATGAATTTCAATGTTAATAAGTCAATTTTAATCGCATGAAAAATAACAATAATAATAATAATAATAATAATAATAATAATGATGATAATAATAATAATAATAATAATAATAATAATATAACATTAATAATGATAATGATAATAATAATAATAATAACCGGAAGGCAAATCTTTTTTATAACCTTTTTTTTTTTATTTAAAAAAAAAAAAATTAATTATTTTTATTTTTTTAATTGATGACGTCATTAATTATCAATAATCAATCGATTAAAAAAAAACGTTCGTTTTGATTAATCAACTCCTTCGAAGCCTTTCAAAAATTTTATCTATTTACAACAACTCCCCCCCCCAAAAAAAAAAAGAATAATAATAAAAGAAAAATCTAGTTATTTATTGTAAAAAAAACGTGTGCGTGTACGCGTGCGGGTGTTTTTGTACGTTCGGTGGTTAGGACACGAACGCAAATTCATTTAACAAAAAAAAAAACCCTCCCCTCCTCCACCATCATTAATTTCAGGTTTAAAAAAGTCATTTGTCATCGATTACGACGAAAAATATTTTAAATATTTTTTAATTTTTTTTTTCTCTCTCTCTCTCTCTCTCTCTTTCTGCGCATCCATCGTGTCATTAGACTCTTCTCGACATGAGGCGATCAGGTACGAAAGAAAAAAAAAAAATTTTTTTATTTTAAAACTTCGTCGTCGTCGTCGTCCAACAAGCGAAATTTGAACGTTTTATCATCATGATTATTATTGCATTTTTTTTTTTAAATTTAAATTAATCTTATTCGTTTAAAAAAATAAATAATGATAATAATAATTTTTCGTTTTCCCGCGAAAATACTAATGATCATGATAGTATAATAATTTTTACACATGATCATTTTCCTTTCGTGTCACGTGCCGTCGCCATCTTTTCTTTTTCGTAATTCTACTTTACGTAAAATTTTTATTTAATTCATTTTTGAAGAAAATGCAAAAAATTAATTTATTAAAATTATTTCTTACAAAAATAATAATAATAATAATAATAATAATAATAATAATAATAATAGTAATAATAACGTAAGATCGATCAAGAAAAAGCAGAAGACAAAAAATAAAAAACGTGACGTCAAACAACGTTAAACGACGACGACGACCGTGATGATGATTTTTACATAAATTTTCAAATAATTTACGAAAAATTTTTGTAAATTAATAATAATAATAATGATGATGATAATGATAAATTATTATTATTTCTTTAATGAATTTAAAAAGAGAAAAAAAAAAAGAAAGAAAAGTTAATTAAACAATAATAATCAATATTTTCGAATTTTCCCCCTTCCCCTCTCCTCTTCCAATATCGATTTAATAATGATGATGTTAATAATAATAATAAAAGTAAATTTTTTTTATAAAAAAATTTTCCACACTTTTTCTTAGTAATTTTTTCTTTTTACTCTCAATTTTTCGTATTTCGTTTCCTTTCGGTTTCTTTTTTTGTGTGTGTAGATCCGTGTCGAAATGCGGGAGGAGTGGGTGCGCGTGTGCGCGTGCACCCATTATAATTCCACATGAGCAATAAACGAAGCCGTGCAAATTAGTTTCCCTGAGAGAAATTATTATTATTATTATTATTATTATTATACCTGCTCTTCCTCCACTTGAGAGTTATTTATGACCAATTTTTTATAATATTTAATGGCATTGTGTTTGGTATTTTTTTTTCTTTTTTTTTTTTTTGCTCTTGTTGTTACGTTTGGGTGTTTTATGGATGTTTTTTCATACGTCCAACCGTCCGTCCATCCGTCCATCCGTTCGTTCGCATGTTGTCCGCATGTCCGCATGTCCGTTTTTTCGCATTGCGAATCCCTGACACTATTTGCCTCCGTCTCGACTTTTCATCATTTTTCATCATTCTCTTTTTTTTTATTTCTTCATTTCGTCGTCTGCCACTATTATCTTTTATCTTTTTCTAATTTTATCTCTTTTCTTCCTACCTTACATTCTTTTTTTTTCCTTTCATCAATCTAAACAACAACAATCACCATCATCATCATCACCGAACCCATCTTCCTACGCTCATTAACCTGAGCCTCGGGGATAACTTGACCGTTTTTCCCCTTTTTTTTCTATTAAATTGATTCTTTTATAATTGGAAGTAAACGTTTTTATTTTATTTTATTTTTTTATTTTTTCCAATGAATAATTTTTTTTTTAAACGAGAGTCGTCGTAATCCTGTTTAATTTTATCCCTTTATCACCTCATTTTATTATTATCATCATCATTATTATTATTATTATTATTTTTTTTTTAATAAAATTAATTTGCCACAACGACGTTCGTTGTTGTGTCGTGTATACTTATTTTCTTATTTTCTCATTTTCCTCTTATTCTTCTTCTTTTTCTTTCTGCTACCATAAAATTATTTATAAACGGAGTTTCGTAAAAACAAAATGGCGTCCATTACCTATCCCCCATCAAAGTTTTTCAATTAAAATTAAAAAAAAATTTTTTTTTTATTTTTATTTTAACTCATCAACAAGAATGACGACGTCGAAGTTAAAATTTAATAATTTAGTCGTTATTTTTTCTTCTCTCTCTCTCCCCTCCCCTCTCTCCCTCTCTCTTTTTATTTTTAGCAAAGATTTTATTGAATTTTTATATATATATATATATCAAAAGAAAATCTTTTAGATTTCATTTAAAAACCAATTTTAATATAAATAAAGAAAATTTATATTTACATGAAAATTTAATTTGCGAATCAATTCCAGAAATTTCTCCCACTCTTCCTCTCTCTCGAAAAAAAAACAAAAAACTTTCACTTTAAAATAAAAAAAAAGGAAGATGGAGAAGAAGAAGAAGAAAAAAAAAAAACAATCAAAGAACAAGGAATTGCTGAACCGTGAAATTAGGCAAAATTGTCGCTCTCTCTCTCTCTAAAAAAAAAAAATTCCATCCAGAATTTTATTTTATTCCAGAATGATAAAAAGAAAAGTGTTTGTTTTGCGTGTGTGTGAGAGAGAGAGAGAGTAAACCTTGAATTCTCTCATTTTATTTTCCCCTCCATTAAAACTTTGATTCCTTAAGAATAAAAAAAAATTTTTTCTCTTTCTTTTTTTTAATGGCGACACATCGAACTACACTAAATTATATTCGGTGCCAGAACTTAAAATGCGTTAAAGAAAATAAATAAAATAAAATAAAATAGAAAAGGAAAGGGAAGAGAGAAGGGAAGGAAAGGAACGAGAGAAGGACACGAATGAAGAGAAGGAGGGAGGAGGAGAGGTGGAAGGAGGGGAGGTCTGAAGGAAGGATTTAAAATGAAATGCCTCTGCATTATAATGAGAAAAATGTGAAGAGCCTTTTTTTTTTTTAGAAAAAGGGAAAAAGGGAAAATTCTAGAAAGAAAAAAAAAAAACTTTAACCTCGTTTTATCGTCTGCAAAGGAGGGTAAAATAAAAAAAAAAATAAACAATAAACTTCGATTTCGTAATGGGTAATTTTTTTTTTTTTTTCGCGCGAGGAAAGAGAAGGTAGAAAAAAGAAAAAAACTTTTCCAGTAATTAATTCCAGAAAAAAAAAAAAAGAAAATTTATTGATTGAGACTCACCCGTTGATTGATGTTCTCGTCATGAAAATGTTGAGTATTGCCGTAACCAAACAATGCCAGACTTGTGTAAATATCCATGATGATTTATTTGCGCTTTGATTAACAAATTCTTCCGTTTCTTCATCCACGTAAAATTGTAAAAATGATTTCTTTAAATCCGGATTAACTTGACTAGAATCTATCGTATACCACTAGAAAAAAAAATGGAAAAATTATTTCAACGGGAAAATTTAAAAGTCGCGACAAGGGTCGTGAGTTCGAATCGTCACATGGAAGAACAAAATTTTTTTTTTCTCCCGAGATCCCCCTTTTTTACGTGGGTGGAGGTAGGGGTGGGAGGAAGGGTATAAAACTCTTACGTAAAAGTAAAAAAATAAAAAACAAAAAATCTTTTTTTTATATCATTTTCAATTTTTCTTTTTAATATTAGTAAAAAACTAATTCAATAGGCCAATGATTTCTTGTTTTTTTTTTCTTTTTTTCTTTCGTAGCCGCAAATTAAAAGTGCCCCGAGGAACGTCATTGAAAAAACTATGAGAAACAATTTTTAATATCGTTTTCTTTTAAACGACCGCAAAAAAAAAAAAAAAATTAAACATAAAAATATAACGACTCGTACGTAACATTTGCCATTTTGTTATGACGAAATAAATTTTTAATCTGGTTACAAATCCGACCCGTGTACGAAAAATTTGATAATAAAACGACGGAAAACAAAAAAAAAAAAATTATCACGATATATATATATATATATATATATTTTTATCGATATATCGATCGATACTCGTTATTATCGTATCGAATCGTTTTTTTTTTCAAAAGTATTTAATTAAACGAAATGAGCGAAAAGATGACGACGCAAAATCTTATTTAAAAACACAAAAAAAAACCATCGCGCTCATCATCATCATCATCATCATTATCATCTTCATAATCATCATCATCATCATCATCGTCACTTTAAATTGTAACAAAATGAAGAGAAAAAAAAAGAAAAAAAAAATTTTATGTTCGAATGTATTCGACGTCGCACATGTGCTACGAAGACGACGACGACGACGTTTAAGACGAACGTAAAAAAAAACTATTATTATTATTATCATCATCATTATTATTAATAATAAAATGGCGAAGAATCAAATAAATAGAAAAAAAGAAAACACAATTAAAAGCCAATAAATAAAATCAAGTTATGTTATGAAACACGTTTCAAGTGTGTATAACATGTAAACGAGGCGTCAAATTGAAGAGTTTGCCCCAAAGGGATTTTTTTTTTTTTTCAAATTTCAATCCCGTAAGCTAATAATAAAAAATCAATGGGAATACATTGTGTTTTTAACACAGACGGAAAGGAGCCGAGGCAAAAACGTTGAAAAACATAGTGAGAGAGAGAGAGAGAGAATACACACATACACTCCACGATGGAATTTTAAATGATTTTTTTTTTTATTACGAAGTGATTCTGTTATAGAATTACGAAGACCATCATCATCATCATCATCATCATCATCATCATCATCATCATCATCATCATCATCATCATCATCATCATCATCATCATCATCATCATCATCATCATCATCATCATCATCATCATCATCATCATCATCATCATCATCATCATCATCATCATCATCATCATCATCATCATCATCATCATCATCATCATCATCATCATCATCATCATCATCATCATCATCATCATCATCATCATCATCATCATCATCATCATCATCATCATCATCATCATCATCATCATCATCATCATCATCATCATCATCATCATCATCATCATCATCATCATCATCATCATCATCATCATCATCATCATCATCATCATCATCATCATCATCATCATCATCATCATCATCATCATCATCATCATCATCATCATCATCATCATCATCATCATCATCATCATCATCATCATCATCATCATCATCGTCTTCGTCGTCGTCGTCGCACCTTTTAAAAAAAAAAAAAAATCTACAACCACGACGAGTGCGAAACGACCGAGAAAATTCAAAGGAAAATAATAATAATATGCTGAACACTTTCGCGGGTTTTTTTTTTTTTCGCATTTGACGAATCAATTTTGCGACGGAAGTGACGTCATTATTTAACCAATTAACTCTTTTCTAGGTATTTTTTTTTTTTATTCATTCGCTGAATTTCTCAAACTCGATTTTTCTCTCTCTCTCTCTCTCTCTTTGATGATTGATTGCGGGTAGGGCGAGGGAGATGGGGAGGAAAGGGGGAGGGGTTACCGAGGTCCGTCGCAATTTTAAATATGACAATAGTAACGACCAATTAAATCTAAATATAAAATTACGGTTGTTGACTAACAATTTCTTTTTTTTTAATTTTTAAAAAGTTAGAAGAAGGAGGCGTAGAGAAAATAAAGGTCGAATTCCAACTAATAAAAAAAAAAGAAAATTATTATTTGTTGCAATTATTACAAACAACCTTAATTTGCTTGCTAATTACGTAAGGAATTTTTTTTTTTTGTAAATTTTCAGTCTTGAAAATCACCATTTTACTTCGTTTACGCACACCAACAAACGATTAACGACCAGAGAGAGAGAGAAAGACAAAAAGAAATGGAAGAAATTAATTATGTTAAAATAAGCATTTTCGAACGTTATGAATTCGTCAATGAAAACCATAAAAGAATAAGATGTAGAAAAAGTGAGAGAAAAAGCGAACGGGAAGGAAAAAAAGAGAAAGAGAGAGAGAAAGAGAGAGAGAGATAGAGAGTAAAAATCACCGTGTAAAACGATCTAAACTATTGTCCAAATTATTTATTTATTTATTTTTTCGTTTCTACCTTTCTTTTTCTTTTAAATACTTCCGCGGTGAATTTTTTTTTTTTTTAAATTCTCCAGCTCTTTTATTATTTTTGTAAACGACAAACGATTGCAATCGTGACAAACCTTAAAAATCGCCAAGGAATTCGTTCATTACGAAAAGTATTATCATTGTTAAAAATAATAATAATAATAATAAACAATTACTCGTTTTTTTTTTTTTTTATAAACATTTAAACGAATTCGTAACCATTCATAAAAAAAAAGAAAAAAACTTTCAAACAATTCAATAATAACAACCCGATTGTTGGATTGTTTTGACCCAAACGACTCCAGTCGATTTACTCAAAATTTAAAAAAAAAAATTTCCTAAAAAAAAAAACCCGAACGTGAATAATTACTACTAAGAGACCTTATTATCATTATTATCATTATTATTATCATCATAATCGTTTGCCTGAAATATTCGTATTTATTTGTGTGTGTGTGTGTGTGTGTGTGTGTCTGTTTGTGTTTGTATGCACAATAAATTTATTTTATTGTAAAAAAAAAATCGAAGGCAACGACATTATGACGGTTGTACAAACACAACAAAAAGAAAATGGCAACCGACCGAATTCATTAAAAAAGAAGACAAAAAATTATTGTTGTTGTTGTTGTTGTTGTCGTTGTTGCTTTTCTTCTTCTCCTGCTCTCAGAAATCGTCATCTTACGTTAAAATTCAACAAAAGATTTCATCAAAGAGTTTAAAAGTCAAACCATTTTACATTCAACTTTTTTTTCGTTTCGGTTTCCTTCATCATCTTCTTTTTCTTCATCTTCTTCTTTTTTTTAATCTTCTTCATTTTTTTTCGTGGTGAAAAGTTCATCGCACTCTTACAAAACGATCGTCGGGCGAAAACTAAAAAAGAGAGAGAGAGAGAAGAAACGCGATATGACGAAACGTTCGAAACGGTCGGGTTGACAAAAAAAAAGGAGAAAAAAAACCATCCCTAAGGACGAAACGTGAAAAAGAAGAAAAGGAAGAAAGAACAAAGAAGGACGAAAAACGCTGCGGCGTAAATCCCTTTCCCCCCCCCCAAAAAAAAAACAATCGCGAAATTAACGAACGATAACGAATAAAAATAATCCTCACAAATTGTGAATGAATTTTTTTTTTCCTTCCGTTCTTGCTTCTGGAGACACTTCCAAAAAAAAAGCAAAAAAAATTCGTTAATTTATTAACTGGACGTACTCATCATACGTCACGCACACGCACACGCACGCACGCACGCACACACTTGCCCTCCCGTGTTATCCTTTCATCTAATTTAATTTTTCTCCTTTTATTTTTTTTTGCCAAATTTTATTTTTTTTCTTTTTGTTTTTTTTTTTTTTTTTTCAGGTTGAAAGAAGAAGATGAACAGGTAGAGATTACACCTGACTGATAATGCGTTATAATAACAAAAAAATAAAATGATAAAAAAAAAATTCACATTTGACCTTTCGTCTAAGGGTTATCTGTTGTTTTTTTGGTTTTTTCTCACGACATTTTCCCAACGAACCTAAAAAAAAACTCGAAACCTCAAAAACCTTTGCGATAATTTAATCGTCTTTTCTTTGGCACTATGTAATGAGCTTTGACAATCATCTTCATCTTCATCTTCATTTTTTTCTCTCTCTACCTCCTCCTCCCTCCTTTCCTCCCCCCTCTTCCTTTTTCCTTTTAGTTTTCGGCTGTTTTAACTTTTTGAACTTGAAGTTTTCACGTGGTGGGAGGAAGGCGGTGAGGAAGAGGGGAAAGGCGAAGGTACAAAACAGTTGATGATGATGATGATGAGAGGAGGAAGGGGGAGAGAAGGGGGGAGGGGCTTAAAGAAGGAAAAAAAAGAACGAAACAAACGCGAAAGTGATCGAGTTAAAATTTTTTTTTTTACTCCTTCCTTCCTTCTTTTCTTCTTTCCTTTCTCTCTCTCTCTCTCTTTCTTCGTTTCTTCTTCCACGATGTTTTTTTTTTTTTTTTTTTTACTCTTCTACATTCCCATAATTTCCACTTCAACTTTGACTTTGATTATTGACATTGATTTAAGTAAAGTCGCAAACGAAAAGACAAAAAAAAATTTTTTTTTTCTCCCCTCCCCCTTCATTTCAAAATGGCTGCCTCTTAACCGATTAATAATAATAATAATAATTTTCATTTTTTGTTTTCCGAATAATAATTATTTAATGATTGATTGATTGATTGATTTTGCTTGTGTTTGTACAAACGGTATGAAATTGTATTACCGAATTGCGAAAATCTTTTTTTTATTATTTAATTATGGGGGGTCTTCGACGTCACACGATCGTCGTCACGTGTCCAACATCTGCGAGTGGGCGTTTGCGACATTCGTCTAACAACCTCACATCTCTAATCAATTCAACCTCTTCTCTTCTTTTTCTTATTCTTCTACCTTTTCCACCTTCGCCATTTTTTAAATTTCACGTAATTGAAAAAATAAAAAACGATTAGTAAATTCTCCATCAAATTATTATTATCATTATTATTATTATTATTTCTTTTATTTTCGTCGATTCGTCCGTCTTTGTCTACTTTTTTTGATTGCTTCGATCGGTTACGGCAAATAAATTACCGGTAAGTTTTTTTTTTTTTAATACTTTTTAAATAATTTTCTTGCGAAACAACCGAGTGAGTGTCGGCTTTTCAATTGATTGTTTCTTCGAAAACGAATTTCATTTAATGTCATTTAAATCTCGGCTGAGTTTCGAAATAATAATAATAATAATAATCGACACGTATACAACATTAATGACGTTTTTTTTTATGCGGGTCGACGACGACGACGACGACGACTACGGTGGGGGGGTGGTGGGTGAGAGGGCGGGTGTGTGTGTGGGTGGGAGACAAGAAGCAGGAAGAAGAAATTATAAAAAAAAATCGATCGTTTCGTAAGCGTTCGAAACGTTCGCAAGACACGAACGTCACGCAAATTTTTTTTTTTTTTTGATTGCTTGCATTTAAATTTGATGTTAATCAAATTGTAATTTTTTCTTTTTTATTTTCTCGATTGGAAAATGATACGTTGCGTTTGTTGTGTCTGTCTCGTTCTTTTCGTTTGCACGTACAACAAACAACTTTTTATTTTTTTAATAGTTTTTTCCCTAAATTTGTGTCTTTTTTTCTCTAAAAAAAAATTCGGTGGTTTACATATTAAACTTAACATTTATCGACAAACCTAATCGATCGATTACGTCATTCGAGCGCCCCCAAAGAGAGAGAGAGAAAAATCAATACGTTGATCGAATTTTTATTTTTTGTTTTTAATAATAATAATAAAATCGATCGAAAACTTGCGACCGTTTCCGGAAAAAAAAAAATCGAATTTTGTAGGACAAAAGAAAAAAGAGAAAGAGTGAGAGAGAGATAGAGAGACAAAGGAGAAAATTTTGAAAGAATGAGTAAAAAAAAAAAAAATTTAAAATTGTTACAATCAAAATAATGATAACGAATAAGGTATAAAACGATGTTACAAATGAAAGGAAATCGAAACGTAAATTGAAAGTCTCTCGTTAAAATGAACGAGAAAAAATAAATGGAAAGGGAAACAAAAAAGAAAATCGAAGAAGAAAAAAGAAAAAAGAAAAAAGGGAAAAAAGAATCGATAGATAGATAAGGCCTTTCTGACAAAGGGAATCTTGGGAGAAAAAAAAAACAGACAGTTTAATTTTTACTTGAATAAAAAAAAAAAAAAGAAGAAAAAGAAAACAATTGTTTTTACGCCATTTTGTTATTGGAACGAATTAAAAATATGTCTGCGATGTTTAAAAAAAAAGTGAACGCACGAAACCTGATTAAAGGGGTAACAATTAATTAACAAAGTTTCAGAGAAATTAAACGTAAGACAACGAAGACGCGCACGCACGCACGCACGCACACAAACACACACGCAACCACGTTATTTCAAACAACAAACAACAATAATTAAAAAATTTTTACTCTCCGATTGTTTGTTTTATTTTTTTCTCAAATCGAAAAACAAAAAAAAAAAAACTTGATTTCTATCAATAAATCGAATTTTTTTTTTTTACGACGAGAACAAAATCAAAACAAACAAAAACAAACAAAAACGAAAAAAAAACAAATCGAACAATCGAAAAAAAAATTTTTTTTAAAAATATTTCAATCACACTCATTATCGTTTTCAGAGAAAGAAAAAAAAAAAAAGAAAAAGGAGAGAGAAGGATGGAAATAAAACAAACTTGTTGTAATATTATGGTTGTTTGTTTGAATTCAAACGATTGTTGTTTGTTTGATAACTAAATTCCACTTGTTACGTAACTGCAAATCATTAAATGGTTAATGACATTTTTATTCAAGGGGTTGATATTAATAATATACAACTCTCTAAAAAAAACAAACAAACAAACAATCAGTCGGCTATCGAACAAAATGCAACAATCGCTAACCATAGTAATAATAATAATAATTATTATTATTATCGATTTTTTAAAATCCGAAATTCGATTATTTAAAAATTTTTTTGCGCTTTAATAATTTTTGTTTTCCATTGCGGAAAAAAGTTATCAGACTGTCGTGAACCTTAGCAAAATTATACGGATTTAAAGAATGAAAACGCGGGAAAAAAGAGAAAGAAGACGAAGAAGAAGAAAAAGAAGAAGGAGAAGAAGAGTAAGAAGAAAAAAAAAACCATCCACTTAAAAACGAATTTAACTTAATTCCGTAAGTCACGCATGCGGAATAGTAATTATAAAAAAAGTGTGAAGATACGGCGGATACGACGGTCGAACGGGAGAGGAGGAGGAGGAGGCTGGAAGGTGGAGATCGTGACGAGGCTGGAGGGCCCATCTGGACCCCCGAGACAACCATAACTTAAATTATGCTGATGACTATTAAGTTACCTTGATTCTATCAAATGTCATCTTTTTTGTGTTCAGCCCTGACTCATGGTTTTTTTTTTTTTGTTCTTTTTCATTCTACATCTTCTTCTTCTTCTCCTCTTACTCCTCTTCTCATCTTCTTTTCACATCTTTACGTATATTCGTTTTAAACTTCTTCTACTTTTTTTTTGTATTTATTTATATCGTCTTAGTCTAATGTTTCCAATTAATAATAAAAAAAAATTTTTTTTTTTTTTCAAAATTATTTTAATGATTCTCTTCTCATTAATTCCAATCTTACTATCCTCTCTCTCTCTCTCTCTCTTTTTTTTTTTCTTCCTTTTTTACGTTTTTCATTTATCATTTTTTCCTTTGTCTCTTTTTTTTTTACATCATCTTTTCCATTTTTATTTTTCTTTTCCTTTTTTTAAATTTGAAAAAATTCGTTTCGAAAGACGCGAGCGACATCATCCTGCGGATTATTTTTTTTTTCTCTTTCAATTGATTTTATTTGCTCCCATTTTTGTCGGGGAAACAGATTTTCAATTTAAATGTTTATTACGTATTTGTTACGACTTTTTTTCCTTTTTTTTTTAATCCATTTTTAGTTTTTTTTCTAACCTTAAACTTACGTTTTTTTTTTTTTCTTTATTTCGGTTCGGGGGTTTTTTTTTTTTTATTAAACGTGTCTCTAGAAAATTTAAAAAAAAAAAAAACGATTTATCATCCGCAGAGTAATTACAAAAAAAAAAAAAACTAAATTTATAAATTTTTTTTTTTTTATGTTCACGAGAAAACCTTTTTTAATTAATTTTTTTTTTTTATTAGATTTGGACTGAGAATTTTTTTATGTCACGATACGTGGCAGAAGATAATTATTTCGGTAGCAAGATGGCTGATCGAGTGAATTATTTTAATTGTTTATCGATGCTAAAATATGACTGATATTTACGCGTAAATAATAATTTTTTTCTTTTCTATTATCATTTATTTATTTTTTCTTTCTTTCTACTGACATGAACTTATCGAATCGACAGCATATTTAGAATAATTTTAATTCACCCCCCTCTCTTCCCTCAAAAAAAAACTACCCCAAAACGCTTTCGATCGCGTTCCGGAAAATAAAAAATAAAAAAATAAAATTAATTTTATTCTGATAACCGTAACCGCCACCCGATAATTATTTTCTGCTCCCACGTTTTTTTTTTTTATTCATTTCACCTCCCTTAATTTAATTTACGGTTAATCAAATTAATCAAAAACAAATTTGAAAGGGGGGAAAGGGAAAAGGGAAAGAAAAAAAGAAAGAAAAGGAAATTGTAATTTTTTTTTTAATAATTAGTTTATACGAAAATCTTCGAGTAGGTTTTCGTTTAACTTAAATTCGAACCTTTTTCGAACCTTTTCCTCTAACAACCCTTCCCACTTTTTTTCTTCTCCCCTTCACCTTCACCCTCTCCCACAATTTTTTAAATTTTTTTTCTTAGCGAAAACTATTTTTTCACGTACGATTTTCGTTCGTTTTTGAAGTCAAAGCATCGTCTGCTACAAATTTTATTCATTGAGGGTCGGGATGGGGGGGAGGGGAATGAATAGAAAATGGGAGGAGTGAAGAGTGAGAAGTGAGAAATTAAAATTCAGATACAATTTTTGAAAATCATTTAGGATTCTTTAATTATTATTATTATTATTATTATTTTCTTTATAACAAAAGAATTTATAAGAAATAAAGTAATTAGAGAATGATTTTTGTTTTATTCTGTTAATTAACCTCAGGTGGATTCGGCGTGAGATTAAACGAAATGAGATGAAAGAAGGAAAGAGAAAGAGAAAGGGGTGGAGAGGGGGAGGGGAGAGATGATGCTGTTTGAATTTAAACGGTGATTATTGTATGGGCAGATGGGTCGTGTATAAAAATTAAAATTAAATCGCCCGAGGTGTTGCCTACCGTGACCGGTAGCCGTTGGTATAAACCGAAACCATTTGAACATTCATTGTTGTTGTTGTTGTTGTTATTCGTCAAAGAGAGGAAAGAGAGAGAGAGAGAGAGGGGGGAACTTGTCAGTCAAATGATGTAAATATTTTTTTTTTGTATCGTTTTTACATTCATTCCTATTCTCTCCTTTTTCTTTTTTTTTACGACGTACAAACGCCAAAATATAAAATTTTCCCAATCATCGCCCATTTTTCCCTCCTCCCCCCATACTTTAAAGCGTCAGAAAAAAAATTTTTCAGAACCACGTAAGAAAAAGAATAAATCGGAGTAAATTAAACGTTTCTTTCCTTTCAACGCTCTAAATTAAATGAAAACAAAAAAAATAACGACGACGACGACAACGCGAGATGAGCAGCAATTATGTAATAATCGTTACCGAAAAAAAAAAAAAAATAATAATGATAATAATAATAATAAACCGGACGTATTTACGAGGTGCAGCCGCCATAAGGTCGTTTCGGTTTTGTTTTTTTTGAATATACCTCAAGGCTTTAAACCAACACAAAATTCAAATTACTCGAAAAAAAAAATTTTTTTTTTTTTAATTGATACGTCGCGACCACTCAAGGGTCCGAAAAAAAAAAATAAAAAAAAAATTACGGAGCACACGTACACGGTAAACAGTCGGAAAAGGAGCAAAAAAAAAGGAAAAGGAAGAAAGAGATGGAGGGGGAGGGGGAGGAAGAGAAAAAAAAGTAAAAAGTTCGAAAACTTTGCCCTCTCTTCTAACTACGTACAAAAAAAAACGTCATGAAAGATATAATTATGATAATTGAATATATTAAAGAGCCTTAATTATAATAACACCTCCTTTAGCTCAAAGACAACATCATGTCTTCTTCCTTCCTACCTCCGCATCCGCCTCCCCATTCGCCCAACTCCCTCCCTCCCCACTCACCTTCTTTCGAACCATTTTAAACCATTAAAATTTAAATAAATATACGTTTTAACGTTATCACACGTTATCTAACTAACTCGCACACACGCACACACACATAAACTCAAATAACCACTAACTAACTACTAACTACTATTACTACTATTACTACTATCCGTCTATTATACTATTTTTCTCACAAAAAATCGTTGTTTTTTTTTTTTTTTGCGGGCGAGAGAAAATTAATAAGAGAGAAAGAGAGAAGTAAAAAACATTTAAACACTCGTTCGAATTTTAAAATGAAAAGAGAAGCAAAGAGAGAGAGAGAGAGAGAGAAAGAGAGAGAATGATAAAATTTTACATTTAAAAAAAAAAAAAAAGAAAAACTTTGGTCGGTCGAGAGTCATGTGTGGGTATACTCCGTCGGGTAAGAAAAAATCTTCGCCATTTAATAAGAGAATAATACCCGGTAGCTAGAAGATTGCTCAAGTTCCCATCACTTCTGACATCACATCAAATTACATTATAATCATCATCATCATCATCATCATCATCATCATCATTATGGTTATTAATTTTAATTTTATTGTAAATTGCATTCCAACTATTTTGTTTTGTGGTGACTCTATGTCTACCTGAATCACGACGAATTAACCGAGAGTTTCTACTCTCGCTCTCGCTCCTTCCCTTTTTCCATCATCATCATCGTCGTCTTCTTTCTCTTTTATTTCTTCTGCTTCATACCTTTTTTTTTTTACATTAAACTCCTCCGCCACCTTATTCGACTCATCTTTCATATTCTCATCATGGTTTATCCTTTCCTTTCCTTTGGTCGAAAAAAAAAATCAATTAATCTTCTTCGTTCGATGCCATCCGACATTTTCGTTTTTCCTACCTAAATATTATTATTATTATTTATTTATTCGATATGTCTTCGAGTGAATACTATTTTTGAAATCTTAATCGATAATTTTTCCACGTTTAGTTTTTCCCTTTTATTTTTCTTTTCCTTTTTCATTTTTTTTTTTTTCTTTCCATCTGGCACAATCTCTCGCCATCGTTTTACATTTTCTTTTAAATTCGTAATATGCGAGCAATTAATGAATGACTTGTAGTTCTTTTAATCTTTCGTACGGTTGTGTAATTTCCATAATTACACTAGAATTTCGCTCGTTAGAAAATATCTCTCGGCACAAAAAAAAAAAAAAAAAGAAAGAAATGCACCATCAAATTAAAATTTTTAAGTGTACGTGCCACACACACAACAACAAAAAAAATTATGGGCAAATTGTAATAATAATAATAATAATAATGTTCCTCCGCTTACGAATAAAATAATTTTTTTTTTTTTTTGCAAATTTACTCTTGAACGTTTTAAGCCGAGAAAAAAAAAATTACGTGTGCGGCGGCAGAAGAAAGAAAAGAAAACGAGAAGGAAAATTTGATTGGATGGGAAAAGGCGGTGGTGGTGGTGGTGGCGGTGAAGGAGAAAAAAAAAACAAAATGTTGTTGCCCGTATGATTTTTACGCTCAATCATTCATTAATAAATTTAAATTTTCTTTTGAAAATGATTTTCCGCCATTGAAATCGATATTTCCCCCCTTCCCCCGACATCCTCTCCCTCGTTTCACAAACTATTATTAAAAAAAAAATTTTTTTTTCCACGTTTTTCTTATCCACGTTTGTGAAACAGCAATTAAAAAACTCGAAAAGGTGTTAAAGAAAAAAAAAAAAAAATGGCTACGAATCGACGATAGAAAATTGAAAAAAAAAAAAAAAACCGATTAACGGCCTTACGAGCCGTGAAATGATTTATTTTTAATTTGCTTTAAATGATTACTTTCCAGGGCAAAATAAAAAAAACGGGGCAGAAGAAAAAAAAAAAATGAGGAAAACAATGGATCGGAGGTGAGGTTGTTAAAAATCACGACGACGTTATATAGTTACATCGTTCGTCGTCGTATACGTCGGGTAGGTTGGTTGGTAGGTAGGTAGGTAGGTAGGTAGGTAGGTACCTCCTCTACCTGATGAACATTAAAAAGAATGAAAAAAAAAAAAAATTAATATTAACACCGTAATAAAATTTTTTTTTTTTTTTTAAACCGTAAAGCGAAACGAATTTCAAAAAAAAAAAATGAAAATGAAAATAATTAAACTTTTTTTTCTTACCGAATTTAAAAAAAAAAATTAAATTCAAAATGTCGTTTCAAATTAAAAATTATTATTATTATTATTAACAACTAATTGACTTGTTTCTTTTTTTTTTTTTCCAGATTAAAAGAAAATTTTGAACGGTCGACGAATACAGATTCGACGTGTCGAAAATCATTTCCCTCGGGTCTTAACAACAACAAAAAACGCGTACGTCGTAACAATGGTGACAACAAACACACAAACGGTGGCACACACACGCACACGCACATGCACACCATCGTCGACGTAATGGTAGTCACACGAGAAACAATAAAAAAAATTAAACCCGGTTTTAACTTTGTTGTCTACGTGTGTGTAATTGGAAAAGGTAAGATAATTAACGATTTGTCAGTTGAATCTTGACACCTGAATAACTCTCTCACTCTCTCTCTCTCTCCCTCGTCAGTATAATAATAATTGCCCTAAGATTTACTACACCTAACATGGATGGAGGCCTTTCATTCAAAAAAAAAAAAAAAATTTTTATACATTCGTATTAATATTTGATTAATCCCTGGTTAATTCTCCTTATTTATAAACAATAATAATAATAATAATAATAATAATAATATAAACGAATATAACTTTACCGCGTGCGTGCGTGTGCGTAAGCTTGTTTGCATGCGTACCTAACCAAACCATAGAAAAATTCATTTAAAGTCAAGTCCCTCTCTCCCCCTTTGGATCTAATCAGAAAAAAAATTATTCTTTTATTTTCCATAGAATTATTCGACACCTACTCGGGAAATGTATAAAATGGATTTATAAGTGCGTGTGCGTGTGTATGTTATCATTAAAATAGATAACATAAACACAAAAATAATGTTGTTGTTGTTATGATACTGATAACATTTCTTTACTATTGAAAATTAAACCTGGATCGAAGAATGATAATTTAAATTCCAAAACATATTTATTTATATATATTACGAATCGTTTCTACTTTTCCCCCTTGAAAAAGAAATATGTAATAATAATAATAATAATATCCTGGAGGGCTTTGACCTCCCCAACCGTCGTAATTATTAACATTTTGTTTATGGTCCGATTATAATTTTTTTCTTTTTTTTTTTTGAATATTATTAAACGATGAGCATGGATGAAAATCATTGATTTGACTAGAAATATCGTCACGATAAAAATACCAATTTAAAAAAAAAAAAAATAAGTGAGAAAGAGAGAGAGAGAGAGAGAGAGAGATTATCAGTCGAATCGCTAAGGTATAATAAAGCGCAAAAAAAAAAAAAAAATATGGCACTTTTTTTTTGTTATAATGAGGTAAAAATATTATTAAATTGTGTGTACCAGGTACGTATTATTATTATTATATACATTTCAAAAAAAATAAAATTGTTTGTGATTATCACAAATCGATAAAAAAAAAAAAAAATAAATAAATGCAATAAATAACATTTATTATTATTATTATTATTCGAACGATCGTTCGGTGTTATTTTCGTGGACTTAATTGTGTTTTATATGTTTTCCTCATGAACATAACTAAATCACAACAAAAATTACTTTTTTATTTTTTATTTTTAAAAAAACGAAATTTAAGAGTATAACCCCCCCTCCCATTTTTTCTTTTTTTTTATCGTCTTATCATGATGATAATTTTACATATAAATAAATAAATAAATAAATAGAAATAAAAAAACAATACTCACTTATTTTAATTTAATACTTAAAATAGGTTTTTTTGTTTTTTTTTTTTTTTTATTATGTAACTCGAATAATTTTAAATATTAAAAAAAAAAAGAGGTTTTTTTATAGACATATATGTTTTTACAAAAAAAAAAAAAAAGAAAAGCCATAAATAATTCTTATAAAATGACAAAAAATAAAAACAAAATGAAATGTTAGAGTCATCAATAAAACCAAATCGAATATTATTTATGTTTTGTATTAATGGTTTAATGTAATTAAATTAAGACTTGAAACCACAATTTACATAATCGAGTAAAAATTTACTTGTATTACATAAAAAGGGAATTAATCATTAATGAATTTTTAATTACAAAAGAAAGCAAAACCTTAATTTTTTGAAATGATCTATTCGATTACATTGTTGGGTAACTGTGCCTAATGCATACATTAATGTCATTAAAAATGCAACATGAAACCTTTTACCTAAAGTCGAAAGAAATATAAAAACATAAAAAAAGAATTCAAATTAAAAAATTAACAATGTGAACACATTTGAAAACAAAAAAAAAATTTTCAAGATGTTATTATAGATAACTTTTCTTTCCTTTTTAAAATAATCAAAGTTAAATTTCGAATGAATGTTTTTAATTAAGTTATCGAATGATTAAAGAGTTATTAATATTACAAAATTTTTTTTTTTGTTATTACATAATAAAGCCGAGCAATAAATTGAATTACATTGGAGTAATTTTTATTTTAAAGATTGTTGTAATAATACTACTTGTGGTCATAAAATGAACAATTCATTGATTACATTTGTAATTAAAATTTTTTTTGTTAAAAAAAATTTTAGATAACACATCTGTTTACTTAAACTTTTATTAACCAGGTTAGGTTAGTTAGGAGTTAAGATTAGAATGTTTCTTTATCAAAAAAAAAAAACAAAAAAAACAAAAGACTTACCAACTTTTTATCAAATTTTTTAAGTTCTTCATCAATTTTGTACTTTTGATATAGAGCATTTGCCAACGAACCTCTTCGTAACATTTTTTTTTCTAAATAATTATTAATAATTAAGAAATGATTTAAAAAAAAAATTCGTTTGACTTGCAAACGTTTGCAAAATTAAACGGAATGTAAAGAAAAAATAATAAATATCAAATATTCACGGGCACATTATATGTGTAAAAAAAAAATAATAATAAAATAAAAAAAAAAAGTAAATCATATTTTTAAAAAATTAAATTTTAGGCAAACATTTTTTTCCTTTTTTCCTTTTTTTCCTTTTTTTTTTTTATTTAATTTACTTATTCACCCGTGAATCGGAATATTTTTGATATGATGCACAGCGCTCCTATCGGATTTTTTGATAACGAAAAAATAGAGGCCTTTTTAAATGAAAAAATAAACAAACGATAAACATAATAACGTAATCACTTCAATTAAATAAAAAATTGATAATGTTATGTAAAACGAATTTTTATTTATTTTTTATTTTTTTATTTCAATTAACCATAAATATTAATAATAATAATAATAATAATAATACTAATTTAAAAACATCGTTTAACCGTTTGCTACAAACTACAACAACCGAGGAGGGGGCGGGGGAAAAACAAATAAAAAAAAAATTTTTTTTAAATGTTTGTTTAAACAAACATTTAATTTATGCTCCCTAATAATTATAACACGTGAACTAATTATTATTATTATTATTATTATTGATATTTATTTTCAAACGAAAAAAAAAAAAATTTAAAACAAATATTTGTTGATTGAATGCTCTCTCTCTCTCTCTCTCTCTCTCTTTCGTGAAGAACCTTTAGAGAGAGAAAAAAAAAACTTTTCAATCAACAACACACACACATTCTTCAAAAAAAAAAAAGGAAAAAAAAATTATTCATGTGAAAAAAAATAATATGGTTGAATTTTATTTGACTTCCACTTTAAATTTTTTTTTCTATAATAATATTAATAATAATAATAATAATAATAATAATAATAATAATAATAATAATAATAATAATAATAATAGTAATAATAATGATGGAAATTCAATTTCGATTATTTTTATTGATTATTTTCTTTTTTTTTTTTCTCCCCCTCTCTCTTTCTATTTTTTTTCATCTTCTTGTATTTCTATTAAAATAAATAAATAAATAAAATTATTATTAATTGTGGTCCATATAAGAGAGGAAAGAAAAAAAATTTTTTTTAAAGTTGTGTTCAAATAAAATAAAAAGGAAAAAAATAAAAAATAAAAATAATAATAATTTTAAGTGATTGCTTTTTTTTTTTTTATAATCGAAAATTACATGGATGAAAAGACAAAATATGGCGGAGGTGTGGTTATATGTATAACCGCAAAATTGGTGAAAGCAAAAAAAAAAAAAAAAACGTTCACCTAATCATATTATTTGACACTTGAAAACTTTAAATTAAAAAAAAAAAAAAAAACACGAGTGAATCTTATTTAGGAAATTTAAATTACTTACAATTTTCCATTATTATTATTATTATTATTGATAATTGGAATTATTTCGTTAAAATTCGTTTCGATAATAATAAAAAAAAATATATATTTTTTGTTGAAAGAATACAAACAACAACAACAACAAACGATTTCTATTAATTAAACGTTTTATAAACTTTAATCGTCTCGTCGCCATTTTTCTTTTTTTCCCCCGGAAGATTTCATAGAGTAAATAAAAATTAAAATCGTTTCCGTATAATTTTTTATAAAATTATTTTATAGGAATTATTTATTATCATTATTACACAATGGAAAAATAAATAAATAAAACCACAAATTTATTTATTTATTTTTGTAGTTCGCAACCTTAAATAATAATAATAATATAATAAATATCCGATATATCTTAATTAACTTTTATTTTTAAAAAAATAAATAAATAAAATATATCTTTAGGGTAATCGATAGATAGATAATCAATATTATTACTATTATTATTATCATTTGAAAACATTGTTAAAGATCAATTAAATAAATAAATAAAAAAAATAATAATAATAATTTTTTTATTATATCGTACATTAATTTATTTACTTTCACTTTTATTTATAAAAATAAATTTTATTTTATTTTCTATTGAAAAAGAGAAAAAAAAAGGTCAATTAAAAAATGGCCGATCGATACGTTATCAAAATTATATCTTTTGGTGATAACGGAAAGGTCAAAAATCTAAAAATTATTACGTAATATTTTGTGGAAAATGTGAAGAAAAAGATGAAAGAGTATAAATTAAAAAAAAAAAGGAGGAAGGAAGGAAGGAGACGATGATTAAAAGTAAAAGAGGAGGAAGAATCTACACAAAAAAAAAAGAAAGAAAGATGACGTGGAAGAAGAAAAAGGAAAATTAAAAACGTGATGCAAGTTGAAGTAGAAGAGGGCTGTTGAAATTTACTGCCAACAAACGAGTAAAGTAGATAAAGTAAAAAAAAAAAAATTTTTTTTTTTTCCAACGACGTTACACGACGGGGCACTACGAAATCGACAAACATTTACATCCCATACGATAATAAAACGAGTGCCGTTTTATTAAACATCACTCGTGAAATTTTCTATTTTTTTTTTTTTTTTATTAATAATTTTTTCTTCTGCTTTTTCTTCCTCGGAAAATTGGCGACAGTAAATCGAGCGTAGTATGACTTAATGTCAAACTCATGAAAATTAGTTTACCTATTTGTGCGACGAGTGTTGTTGTTGTTGTTTGTTACCACGTTTTTCTTATATTATTATTATTACTATTATTCAATCAAATTTTTTTTTCTTTTTAATTTTCTTTTCGTTCGGTGGGGGGGGGGGTAAACAAGAAAGAAAAAAAAATGGCGTCGGTGTAAAACGAAGATTAATGCAGGAGAGCCGAAAATAAAAAAATAAACAAAGTTAAAAAAAACGTTTTTTTTTTCTTTTTTTCTTTTTTTTATTACGTAACTTATAGACATCGTCGTGGCAATAGTCAAAACGAAAAATTTAAAACATTTTTATTTTTAAAATTTTAAAATAATCCATTAGAGAACCCTTTAAACGAAAAAAAACAAAATTTTTTAAAAAGAAATTTATTTATTTAAACGCGAAATAATCAGAACAATCGCAATCGATTTAACTTTTTTCATTTCCTCCCCCCTCCCCCTTCCTCCTTTTTTTTTTTGTAAATTATTATTAACCGTAGATTTTTCTAGAAAAAAAATTGAAAACTTTTTCCCTCTTCCCTTCTCTCCTTCCTCTCCTCTTCCCCGTTTTTATTGAGTAAAAAAAAAAATTTTATTGCAGTTTCATTTTTTTTTTTTTTTTTCATACCACTTTTTACCGTAATTATTAAAAAATCATTATTATTATCATCATCATCGTCATCATTATCATCATCATCACAGGTCATTATTATCGACCGATGAGAATAAAAAAAAAAATTTTTTTTTTTTGGAATCGTTTAAAAAAAAAAAAAAATGTTTTTCCATTCCATCAAACTCATTTCAATCGTCGAAATCCGATCGAATGTTATAATTTTTATTATTATTATTATCATCATCGTAAAATGTTAGTATTTTCACCTTTTTTGGAATTGGATGGTGATTAATAATTTTTCTAGTGCTGGAAAAAAATATAATTCCAGTATCTGGCCTTTTTTAACTGGAAGATGAAAAACGAAAAAAAAAAAAATTCATTTGTGGTTTTAGATTTTTTTTTTTTTTAGTCATTATTATTGTTATTATTATTATTATTATTTTGTTGAAATAAAAAAATATTTTTTTAGTAATCGATCATGATTGTTTGACTCTAAAATCATTTAAAGGTCAATCATGGACTGTAAAGAGAGAGAGAAAGAGAGAGAGTGAGAGAGAGACAAAACTAGTAATCACAAATAGTTAAATTGGAGAATTATTAAAATTATTACATACCTTCGATTCCGTGATTATTGTTTTCTTTTTTTTTTTTTTATTATTATTAAATTTAAACGTGGACACGTTTAAGCGAGAAGAAGAAGAAGAAGAAGAAGGAGGGGGCAGGGGGGCAGGGTACCGAAAAAAATAAAAAAAATTACAAAAAGGAATTTACCGAATTCGATTGAGGTGGAGGTGATGATGATGATGATGGTGGAAAAATTTTTTGCAAAAACAACACAAAAAATTTTTTTATTTTTTTTTAATGATGACGTCGTTGCTGGAAACAATTTAAATATTATTATTATTATTATTATAAATATTATTATTATTATTATTATTATTATTATTATTATTATTATTGTTATTATTATTATTATTATTATTATTATTGTTATTGTTATTATTATTATTATTATTATTATTTTGGAATATTTTTTTTTTATTACTTACGAACTGGAAAATTTTATTTTTTCATTTTTTTTTTTATAAAAATTTTAATTTAAATTTTATTAAATTCCAGGCAACTATGAAAATTTTCTTTTTTTTTTATGAAACTTAAAATTTTCCGGTCGTGGAAAAAGAAAAAATTTTTAAACTTTTTTTTTCACATAGGAAAAAGTTATTTAAAAAGTTTATCTGTCTTCTGCTTTTTTTATTAAAAAAAATTATTATCATTATTATTTTTTTTTAAATTTTAACGACTTTTTTTTTTTTAATTTATAATTTTTATTTAAATCGTCATTTTGTCATCTTTTTTTTTTACTTCCACGTTTTTTTTTTTTTGGAAAATTAAAATATGTGCAAATGGATTTTATTTTTCCAGAAAGTTTGGAAAAGGTCATTCACATTATAAATATCGATAATTTTTTTTTTATACGCCCACGTTTGTATATGTTGTCGTAAAACGAATCATCAATTAACAAGTTTAACGATAATAATAATAAAAATTTCAAAACAAAGAAAATCTTCTGCTATTAATTAATAATAATAATCAAAAAAAAGAAAATTCGAAATTCTAATAAAAACTTTTAGATAATAATAATAATAATAATTGGATAAAAATTCATCATTGATAGGTGATATCTAAAAATTTTCTAGAAAAAAAAAAAAAAACTCGTTTCGTATAACTAAAAGCTATTATTATTATCCTTTCCCCCTCTTTCCCCCCCAATTCCCCACCCCTTTTATACGTAACCCCTTTTTTTTGTTGTAAAAAGGACAAAATTTTTTGTAAAAAAAAAAAAATTAAACAATGGATAATGAAAATTTGCGTAAAATCAAATTTCAATTATTATTATTATTATTACAATCATCCGACAATTATTATTATCATTATCATTATTATTATTAAAATCGTCATCATCGTTTGTAAGTAGGCTCTCGTTGCGTTTTTACGAGTATCTGGATTTTAATTTTATGGCACATAATTAGCGGATAAACCATCTACACAGCCTCGTGTCCAAATTCTGGTGGTAATCATCATCATCATCATCATCATCGTCGTCATCGTCATCATCGTCGTCGTCTGTTAATTCTTCTTACATCGAAAAACTATTACCACGAAGGTTCAGGTTTGGATTGTTTTATAAAAAAAATTATACATGAAAAGGAAATGGTTGTCGTTTCCTAAAAAAAAGAAAGAAACCGTTCGAGGGTGGTGGTGGGAAAGAAGGGGAATAAATGAACCGAATATCGGTGTTACGATGATGATGATGTAAATATTCTTAGAAATTCAGTTAAAATAAATGATAAGAGAATATAAAATGATAAACCTTGATTTTAACAAGGTAGTACTACTAATAAACAACCAGGTCAAATTTTTTCATCTCTCATTAATTCGATTACATACCTGATATAAAAAAAACCGTCTAATTAACAACAACCATCACCATCACCACCACCACCACCGCCAACACCGCCAATCGAAAAAAAAAAATGCAATCATTAATAGCAATTTTTATTTTTTTTTTTAAATTATACCCCTCGTTCAATAAGAAAACAAGTAAAGGTGTGTGTGTGTGTGTGTGTTATCGCGATTGGAATAACCCAATCCGACAATGAATCCTTAAAAAAAAAAAAGTTCTAGAAATCACGTTTTCTACAGTTTTTTTTTTTTTTTTTTGACTATTTAATTGTTAACTGGTTATGACGCACTCAGACTTGGATGGAATGTCTTTTACTCGGTTTAATCGATTCTTAATGACCACCTTTGGTTTATTCTTTATGTTTATTATTTTCCTTCGTGAGTTTTTTTCTCTTTTAGTTTTTCATCGAAAAATACTAAATAAAATTCCCGTTTTTAAACGAAATTTAGGGGGTTTCTTTTTTTTTCAACCCCTAAGGAAACGTTTATCGGTGGAAAATCAAAAGAAAAAAAAAATCGAAATACGACACCGTTTGGAAGGATGTACATTATCATGTTTGGATACAAAGTCACTCACATAATGCGTATAAACAATATAAATAATAATAATAATAATAATAATAATAATAATAATAATAATAATAATAATAATAATAAAATTTATTTTAACCTTTTTTTTATATTTTTACAAACTTCCTTCCTTCCTTTTTTTTGGTTTTTCGTAAAAAGCCATCGGAAAAATATTCTTTATTATTATTATTATCATCACTAACACCCCTTCCTCCTCTATTTATTACTTTCAATACAATATGGCGACGAAAAATTTAAAGTAATAAATTGTATGAAAAAAATACATAAAATTAATTAACGTGTGATTATATATTATCTACTATCGTTTTGCAAATTTTTATAAAAAAATAAAAAATGACGTTATCAAGAAGGGGAGGGAGGGGAAGGGGTAAATGGCGTCGTTTTGTTTTGTTTTTAGTGGTTGTAGTAGTAGTAGTAGTAGTAGTAGTTTGTTTACATCGCACTAAAACATAATAAAAATTTATTTTTTTATAACTATAATAAAATATTTATTACTCGCGTAAAATATCAATTAATGATTTTAAAAAACATTAGCATGTTTTTTTTTTACCTTTTTTACCCCCTCCCCTTCCTCCCCTCCCTTCACTTCTCCCCCCTTTTTTATCAACCCGTTATTAGTATTATTATTATAAAAAAATTCAAAAAAAAAAAAAAAATTAAATTTTACGCATTTTGACCGCGTGTTTGTTTTTTTTTAATACTTCCACTTCCGTTTCCGCCCCTCCTCTCATTAAATTAACCCTTAAATATTATTTTAATTTTTATTATTATTATCATTATCATAATTGACAGGATTCGTTAAAAAATTTTGTTTGTTTATATATTAAGAAACGATGGAAAACAAACAAAATGAAAAGGAAAGTGTCAATTTTGTAAATTTAAAAATTTTTATTGTTTTTAACGGAAGGGTGAAAAAGACACCGGAAATGAACAAAGTAATACCAAGAAGGGATCATAACGACGACGGAAAATAAGAGAGAGAGAGAAAGAGAGAAAGAAAAAGATGATCGGAAGGAAAATACGAGAGAGTGAGAGAAAAAGATGTTCCGAAAAGGAAAATTCACGATATCCGTCGTGGCGGAAGAATAATAATAATATCCGTGATAAATGCGAGTATCAATCATGAAACGCTAATAAAGGTTCTTTCGTCGGCCGTTATTAGTTACACGTCGACGTGATGTTATTTATAAAATGTGACAAAGTTCTTCGATTTTGTTATAAGTATTATTC
>NW_002987156.1:214541-247549 GCF_000006295.1 Pediculus humanus corporis | reverse complement strand
ACGATTATCGCATTTGTTTTTCTTTTAAAAAAAATAATTAAAATCCGTTAAAATGTATTTAATTTTGAAATGTTGGCAACTCCGACTTAAATTTTTTTTTTTTTTGGTTGAAAAACTCCCTCATGATTTACACTAACAAAAAAAAAAATTTTTTTTTTTTCCGATGTGATTTTTTTCGTTTTGTTGCGAAAAGTGCAATAAGGCAAACTTAATAATAATTGTAAAGGTAATAAAAAAAAAAAAAAAAAAACGTGGCAGAAACGTTTTACATGTTTACCTTTCGAAGGTAAAAATTTCAATTATTTCGATTAAAAAAAAAATAAGATATTCAGATTGGCATTCATGCCAATTTTTGCTCGTAATTAACAATTTTTTTTCTTTTTCTAATCATGACCTATAGATAAAACGTATTTACAAAATAATAATAATAATAATAATGAAACGAGTCCTTCGTAAAATTATTATTACACCTTACAATTACATACGATCGGTTGTAGTTTTCAAAAACTAAATTTTCATAAGCTCAATTAGTATTAATTGAATAAAGAAAAAAAAAAAGATGGAGTCGATTGATAAAACGCGAAGTTTTTTTTTTTTCGAGGGGGGTGGAGTAGGGAGAGGAAGGGGAAGGGAAGGAAAACGTGAGGGGAGGAGCTTTTTAACAAAAAAAAAAAATGACCACGAAATTTTAAAAATGTCGCAACGATCGATTTTTACATTATTACGTTTATTTACGATACGAACCGGAAGAAGTAAAGAAGGCGGTGAAATAGGATGAGGAGGAAAATTTTTAAAAAGCGGGAAATTTAAAAAATACGAAACAACCGGAAGTGTGACGTTTTTTTTTTTTTTTAAATGCAAACGAATGAAATAAATAAAAAGGGTAAAAAGCAATTATATGGAAATTTTATTTTATTTTTTTTTTAATAATAATAATTTCGATAGAATCCGCCATTTTATTTTTTTTTATTATTTTAAATATAAAATAAGTTTTTTGATTTTTCAATCGTTTTTTTTTTTTTTTAAAAAGAAAATATTCTTTTTTTTTCGAAGGGGAGATGGGGGAGGGAAGGGGAACGGGGAAGAAGAGGAAGGGGAGGGAGGTGGGAAAGGGGAGTGTAAAAAAAAGAAATTTTTTTTTGTTTTTCTGCATTTTTTTCATTTCTTTTGTCTTCTTCTTTTTTTTTCTTTTCGTGTTAAAATCTAACAATTTCAATTTTTCAATAAAACCTCCTTAAAAGTTCAATTTATTGTGACCTCCCACTTTTCCAACCGTTTTTTTTTTTCTTTTTTTTCCCTTTATTTTTTTCATTTCTTTTTTTTTATTTTTTAAATAACATCATTTCCATTTTTTTTTTTGTTTTTTCAATTTTCACATTATTATTATTATTATTATTATTATTATTATTATTATTATTATTGTTTCCCTTTCGGGTCGGAACAAAAAAAAATGAAAAATATGTAAAAAAAAAAAAAAAATTTTCACGATTTTGTTTGCTTTTTTTTTTTTATTGCCACCGATTGTTGATGTAAAAAAAAATATTGAAATGCGGCGATATCACCTTAAATTCGTACGTTTGATTAAAAAAAATTGGTGTTAAAAAACAAACAAACAAACGCACAAACAAACAAATGAAAATATATCATTGATTGAGTGTCCAAAACTTGAAATTTAATTCGCACAAATTAAAGTTTTGTCTTTTTTAATATTATTATTATTATTATTATTATTATTATTATTATTATTATTGTTATTTTAACTTTAAACCTAATCCAACGCCAACAATGATAATAATGATAGTAATGATAATGATAATAAATAAATAAAAATTATTAGTTTAACTTCTACAATAAACATAGGGAGAGAGAGGCAGAGAGTACGTAAATTTAAAACACAAATTTTTTTTTCTTTCCGCCGCATCACATTCGTTTCCGTTTTTTATTTTTACTCTATGATAATAAAATTATTATTATTGTTATTATTACCCGTACTGTCGTCGTCGTCGTCGTCGGCATTAAAAAAAATCGAGGGTATTTAAAAAACGAGAGGTAAAAGAAAACAAAAAAAGGTTCGAAACGTTCGAAATCTTTTATCATTACTCACGCTTACGTAATATTTATTAATAATAATAATAATAATCGAGTTTACGCATTCGTTGATTTACATTTACAAAATCGAAATTTAAATAATAATTATTATCATTATTTTTTCGTATGGATAAGGCCCCGAAAAAAAGCCGAAAAATGTTGAGGAGGTAAAAAACCGAATGAAATTCTTAGAAATTAAAAAATTACTTATAAATTACCTCGTAGTCGTTGTTAAATTATTAATTATTATTATTATCGAGTGAAAATAACACACACACACGAAAAAATTTATTATGTACATAAATGAATCGGTTTTTTTTTCTTTTTTTTTTCTCGGTAATAAAAGTTATTAATTAAAAAAATTTTTACGTTATTTTATTATTCTTATTATTATCATATTAGTCACGAGTAAAAGAAAAAAAATTTTCATTCAAATCGCAAATTATAATGATGATGATGATGATTCGTTGTAAAAGATTCCTCGTAATTAATATTATGATAGCATTCGAACCAAAAAAAAAATTTCTTAACACGTCACTGTTTCATTTAAATTAATTTAAATTTTGTAAAAATAAAAAATATTTTTTTTGTGGATTCAAAAAATGTGATGAGATTGAATCCCATTGTTTCCGTTTCCCCCCCCCCCCATATTTCGTAACTTCAATTCGTTTTAACAAAACAAGTTCCGAGAGAGAGAGAGAGAGAGAGAGAGAGAGAGAGAAAGAAAGAGAGAGAGATTATTATTATTAATCGGTTTGAAAAAAATTTTTTTTTTTTATTTTCAGGTGAGAAAATCAATAACCAATTATTATTATTATTACGTAGGAGTCGAGAGACGGTAGAGGTGGCGTGGGGGTGGGGAGAGGAGGGAGCGGGAGCTCGGATATTTCGTTGATACTCGGTTGGAAGTCGATAAGAATTGAAAAATTTTAAGGTATCCAACGGCGAAGTATAAACAAAAAATGATTACGGGAACAACAGTTGAAGATGTTTCAAGTTTTTTTTTATATAAAATAACCGACGGTGCTGCCACGTATCAAGTGTTCTGTTAATTATTCTTATCTCTTATCATAATTTCAATAAAAATGGAAAAACGTTAAAAATTAAAGAAAGACGAGAGAGGACGAAATGCTCTCGAACGTTATAAATAAATAATTATTAATTAAACTTTATTATTATTATTATTATTATTATTATTATCATTAATTATTTATTAAGGTAATAAAAAAAATTTTCTTTTCATTTTTTATTACCGTAAAAAAATTTTAATATTAAAATAATAATAATATTAAAGTAGAAAAAAAAAAAAAGAAAAAAAAAATTTTATTTTAATATTAAATTTAGATTAATTCAGTGCCATCTTGGTTACCTTGGAAACTTGAATTTAAAAAAAAATAAAAAAAATTGTTAAAAAAATATAATTTTCTATTATTATCTTATGTGATAAATAATTTTTCTTTTATTTTAAATTGAAAATAAAAAAAGAAACCGGACTGAAAATTTCATATGGCGTATCTACCCTACGTACGTACGTAAAAAAAAACTTATACGACGTTTTTCCAATCTACATATTGATGCTTTTCGTATTCTTCTTATTTTGTTTTATTTTTTATCTTTGTTTTTTCATATATCTCTCTCACTCTTACTCTCTTTTCTTTTTTTCCTTTGAATTTTCCGGGTTGGAAAATAAGAAAAAAGAAGAAATATCGGTGTTGGATAGGCGTTACGAATTATTTTTATTTTTAAATTTTCTTTTTTTTCCTTCCCCTCTCCCTCCTCTTTCTCCGATTAATTAATAATAATAATAATAATTTTTTTTATTTATTTTGTTTTAACGTCTTCTGCTAACTTCGCGTTATCAATTAATTAATTAAATAATTTTTTGTAATTATTAATTTAATTTTTAATGCTTTTTTCAAAACTTTAATCTAACACAAAAAAAAGTTTAAATTGATTTAATTGGTTATTTCCGGTTTTGTAGTGATGTAATTATTAAAGTACGCCGCGTTCTTTTAAAACGTTTTTTAATTAATGTAAATAATAATGTTATTAATAATAATAATAATAATGATAATAATAAAAAATGATTTTAATTACGCGAGTAATAATAATAAATTTAAATTTAAAAACATCCTCCGTCATTTTTTATTTTTAAGGTAAATTTTTTAACGGATTTTACTATTATTATTATCATCAATATTTGTAAATCTAACGATAATATTTATGATGACGTAGTTCGTGGAATAATAATAATTATTATTATTATTATTAATAATGTTTTATTGTAGTTTATTTTTCAAAAAAATAAAATAAAATTTTGTAAGGACCCCAAAGCAACCTCATTTCATTTTACGAATATAAAAAGTGTTGATGAGAAGAGAGAGAGGAGGGAAGAGGAAGAGGAATAGAGAGAGAGAGAGAGAGAGAGAGGTGCTGCGTAGATGTGGCGTAGAGAGAAAAAAGAAAAAAAGGCAAACGTTATTGAAATAAATAAAATTGAAAGATTCCCGCTTTCTGCACCGAGAAAAAGGAAGAAGGAGAAAAGGAATGAGAAGGGGTTGAGAGGGGAAAGGGGTTGGTAGGCGCGAAGAAGCACACGCAAGAGTAGAGGGGGGAAGAGAGTAGGAAAGAAGAGAGAAGAGAAAATGGAAAAATGGTTGTGTGTGTGTGTGTGTGTGTGTGATAGAATCAAAAAGGGAAAAAAAAAATTTTTTTTTTCTCTTCAATTTTAGCTTTTATAAAAATAAATTTAATACTGAAAACTGGTGAAAACGAAGATGGAAGAGAATTTTTTTAAAAAATTCATTTTTCCCCCCTCCTCCTCCCCGAATTATTTTCCGATTGAAAAATTGAATGCGGCGGGTCAATAACTTATCATTATTCATATTATTATCGTTATCATTATCATCATTATTATTTTTAAAAAAAAATAAATAAATAAATATCTCTTACTTGCTTTCAACGCTTCCTTATTTTTTCCACTCCAACGTACTTTTTTTTTCTTTCAATAATCAAACAACCAACAAACAAAATTTTTTTTAAAATTATTTATTATTCATAAATGATAATAATAATGATAATGATAATAATAAAATTAATATAAAAGAAAAGCAAAAAAAATTTATATATCGTGAAATCAATCGACTTTCGTAAATTTTAAAATTGAAAAAAATTATTATTATTATTATTTTTTTTATTTACGAATATAAATTTGTTATAATTCGAACGTTCTAAATAAAGTTCAGACATCTAGGTTTGCGTTCAGGTACTCGATATTAATAATAATAATAAACCGTAAATGTAAATGTTAATAAAAAAAAAATTACGCAATTGAACCTGATCAGTCAATGCGATTATATTAAATAAAAAATCAAATTCAAATTTGGATTTGTTTTTTTTAAGTGGAAGCAGAAATCACAAAAAAACGGGGGAGAGGGAGAAGGAGGAGGATGGAGATGAGAGAAAAAAAAGAGTAAAAGGGTAAAAAGGTGGAAAAATTATAGAAAATTAAATTTTCAAAAAAAATTCATTTTTTTTTCTCACCGTATTTAGTCAAGTGAAAGTTTTATCATTATCATTATTATTATTATTACTATTATTATTATTACTATTATTATTATTAATAAAAAGAGAGAGAGAGAGAAATCAAATTCGACGGAATATTATCTAATTGTTAAAAAAAAAAAATTAAATTTAAATTTAAATAATAAATTATTAGATTTGTGGCATTTAAAAAAAAACGATAATGATAATAATAATAATAACGATAAAATAAATAAATTTTTCAATATGGCGTCGTAAATTAATAAAATAATTTTAAAAAAAAAAAATTTTATTATGATTCATTTGATTTAAAAAACAAAAAAAAGAAAAAGACTCGAAAGGATTTAATTTGATCATTTCATAGAGTAATAATACTAATGAGAGGAAGTAATTAGCGCCAATTTTGTTACAAACGGTGGCGAAAATGTTAATTAAAAATATTTATTTAATTTATTATTTATTTTTTTTTTTTTTTTGAGGAGGAGGAGGAGGGAAGAGTTTTCGTAACGAAAATAATATTAACGATTACATTAATGCCAACATGATAAAAAAAAAAAATTTTACTTTTTATTCATGAAAAGGAAAAAAAATAAAAGGAAAGGCAACAAAAAAAGGAAAAAAAAAGGAAAAAAAAATCGAATTTGAAAAAATTTATTCACACGTTTCGAATAAATTCATTTTGTGTTTTTTTTTTTTTTTTGAATATCCGCTTCCGTCACTGAAACTTTCTCTCCATTTTCAATTCGAAATTTAAATTTTCTTTTTTTTTTCTTTTTTCTTTTCCCCCAGTTTTTACCCAAACCGTTTTCTTTCTTTCTTTCTTTTTTTACATTTTTTTTCTTTTTTTTTACTCGCAAACTTTTTCCATACATTTTTACACCCTTTTTTTTTCTTTCTTTCCCCTCCATCGCCTACTCTCCCCGCCACCACCACCACCTCCGCACCCCCCGCATTTTACTTTATTTTATTTCGTTTTTTTTTTTTTTTGGCGGTAAAAAAATATATATATATATATATATATATATATATATATATATATCGAAACGAATTTTTTTTTTTGTATACACTCTCTCACGGCGGAACACACACACATCCGGAAACGGATCTTTTTTTACATTCGCGCCTACTCATTGTTCATAATGGCCGCCGCGGATTTTACATTAAAAAAAAAAAAAAGTAAAAATTATTTTTTTTTTTTAACAACGTGAGATTTTTTTTATTTTATTTTAATTTTTATATAAAAATTAAAGTTCGTACATAACCAACTTGTTGGTTGTTTTCACCGATTGTAAACGATAAAAAAAAAAAAAATTAATGATAATAATAATAATAATGATAATAATAACACGGTGAGAAAATTTCTCAGAATCGTTAAAATCGTTACGAAAAAAAAAAATTGTACAAATGTGGATGGATACGTTTTTTTGTTGTTTGCCACGTAACGGAAATGAAAGTGGAAGAAAATAATAATAATAATAATAATAATATTAAAAATTTGTATTCATAGAGTAAATAAATAAAATAAAAATAAAAAAAATTATTTTTAATGAAATTTAAATTGGTTTTATTAAACTTAAAAAAAAAAAAGAAAAGAAGGGATTTTAATAATTTTTATTTAATAATCGTGGATATTTCACGGTCACTAACCTCTTTTCTCTCTCTCTCTCTCTCTCTTTCTCTCTTTTTCCGTATTAAAATCGTATCGAAAAAAACGATATTCTCGTAGAAATATATCAATCAAACGATCAGAAATTTTTTTCGTGAATAAATAAAATCGTAATCTTATACCCCCCTCTCTGTAAAGGTACCAACGAACAGAAAAAAAAATTCGATTGGGAAATTTTTACGCTTCGATGTGAATGCAAAAAAAAAAAAAAATTTTAATCACTTACCTATTATTTTGTCGTCGCGCCGAAATATAAAAACCCGCGTTAATATGCATCCCTTTTGCAGTAGTGCCAACCTAGAAAAATTTCAAACGCAAATCGTTATTTTCATATTAAAAAAAAAAATTACTCATCCATTTACAAAAACGTAAAAGATCGTTTGGAAAATTTAAGTTTGCGTCTCTTTTGTAGCAGTGTTGCCAACTTAAGAATTTTTTTTTTTTACACACACGTTATAAAGAGTAATCAATTACGATAGTATTGATTTATAAAAAAAATTTCTATGAATCGTTATTTTCGCAAAAAAAAACCTGAAACCGTCACTGCTGTAATCGGTGTGTGTAAAATACCAATTTAGTTAAAGAATGCAAGGTCAAATATCTCATGTTTCATTTGCCTTTTAAGGATTATTATTATTATTATTATTATTAATTTTTTGCGGTAAATCAATGAAAAAATTATTTTTTTGTTTTTTTTTTTTATTTGCTGCCCGCAAATTTAATCAGAATTATTTGATTCCGCCATCTTGAACATCATCACCATCGAAAATATCATTAATAATATTTTATTTATTTATAAATAAAGTCTTTTGTTTTATTTTTTTTAAATAAGTAAAAAATTATTCGCGAGAGCCGGGGAAGGAAAAGGGGAGGGTAAATTAAAAGGAATGAATTTTTTAAAATGTTTTTGTCAAAGAAAAAAAAAAAAAAAGAAAAAGTCTAAGTTTCTTTCGAATGAAACAACGGAATCGAAGAAAATGGAGGAGTTGGGAGTGAAAAGGCGGTGGAGCGAAGAGAAAAAAAAGGAAAAAAAGGAAGAAGGGAAGGAAGGAAGGATGGAGGATAAAAAAAAAAGAAAAACCTAAAGAAAATTTGCTTTGCATTTTCTTTTTTTTTTCTCTTCCAATTGGAAATTCAAAACTTAGTAAAAGAAATGAGGTTTTTTTTTCTCAAAGGAATTGCGTTAGCATGCTGAGTTGTGGAAATCATTACTGTTTCCGCTGTACTTTCTTGTTCCTTTTTCCAATTTTTCCTTTTTCTTTTTTCTCGAGGAGGCCTAATAATTTTTTTTTTTTTCACTTTTATTTATTTATTTATTTAAAATAAATTTTTTTTATTAATAAAACTTATTCATTTTTTTTACGTTCAGAAAAAAATCGATTATTATTATTATTACTCGTCATTTTATTTTTTCATTTTCAAGTTATTTAATAAATCATGCAATATTGTTGCATGTACCTTAATGAAAAATAAAAAAAAAAAAAGGAAAAAATAATCACAAGTTTTGACACGACAGAAGAAAACACAAACAGGAAAACAAAAAAAAAAAAAAAATTATTTGCATGACGATTTGTAAAAAACAATTTTAATTAAATTTTATTCTTTTCCCCCGCCCCTCCTTCCTACCCTCCTCCTTTCCCCTTCTTTATCCTCTCCCTTTAAAAATCTTCTTTCCCCTCCCAGAGAAAAAAAAACATTTCCCCATGATAATTTAAAAAAAAAAAAAAAGATGCATTTTGTAAGTTTTTATTACAAACGTAATTTAATAATAATAATAATAATAATAATAATAATAATAATAATAATAATAATAATAATAATAATAATAATAATAATAATAGTAATAATGTTATGTTTTGTCAAAAAGTTAATAATTTTTTTTTGTTTCAACTAAAAACTCATCAAAAGTTTTTTTGTCGCGTGGAAAATGTTTATACTTGTATAATTTTTAAATAAAATTCTAAAACCACGACGAAATGGTAAAAAAAAAAAAATTTATTTTAAACTTTGTCGCATTTTTTCTGTGGTTGTATTATTATTAATTTTGCATACGTGTACGAGATAAAAAAATGCACGTGTGTGTGTGTGTGTGTGACTGGTAGCAAAATGTAAGTCACGAGAATAAATGTTAGCAAAAAAAAATTTTTTCGTAACGATTAAGACAATAGGAGGAAAAAAATCAAAAGGATATGAAGGTAGAATTTATTGACCCGAGTAGTACTAGTGGTAGTAGTAAAACACGCTACGAAAAGTCGATGGATTATGTCAGGTATGGAAGAGTAAGCTCGAAGGCGTATATAAAAAAAAACAAAATGATTACCGAAGAAGGCAGGCAGGCAATACCTGAAATAATAATAATAATAATAATAATAATAATAATAATAAGTATATTGGAAGATAAACACGGTTTTGATTTCTCAACAAAGAAATCATGAAAGTTCGTGATCGAAAACCGAAAATTAGTTGCGAGCCACAATTAAAATTTTTCACATCGTATATAAAAAAAAAAGGAACGTAGTATATTATGCGCGCGGAATAATTACGCTGCGTATAAATAAACGCACGCGGACTTGTTATAAATTTAAAGGCACGGGACAAGTTTGTTTGAACGCGGGAGAAAAAAGTTGAGGTTGTTGCGGCGAAGAATAAGAGTAAAAAGAAAAAAATAGGAGGGAGAGACCCCAAAGGCGAGGTGGGATGGGGTTGGGTTCGTGGGAGGGAGAGGGGGAGAGGAAGGAGAGGGGGAAAGGAAGAGCCCCGAAGGATATTTCGACGATAATTATTTTTAATTGTAATAATTTTAATTAATAGACGAGTCGTGTGTGTGTGTGTGTGTTTGTTGTATAATTTTTATAATATCAACTTGTTTTCTCATGATTTGATTTTAGGTTTCGGTTATTTCGAGCTTTCAGGTATTTTTTTTTATGGGAATAAAAAAAAAAAAAAGTGTTAAATAAAAATCAGACAACAACCAAAAACAACAACAAGGTCTCACAATCGTTTTGTATATTAAAAAAAAAAAAAGTCGTTTCAATTACGTGTGTTAAAAATAAAAATACAAATTATTATTAATTTTTTTTTTTTAATAATGATAATAATACCCGACGCCATATTTGTTTTTTTTATTGTAATTTTTATTACTGATGATATCTTTTTTTTTTTTTTGTTTGTTAAATATGAATAAAACAGGCGTGAATCGTGTGTTTGGGGAAGGAAAGGGGAGGAAAAGTGGGGATAGGAGGGATTTAACACAGGTACGCATAATAAATACTCCCCCCTTTTTTCCCAAATATTCATTTAGGATCCCCCCGTTTACAATCGAATTTGTTTTGCAAGAGACGAGAGGGAAAGTGAGGAAGAAACGATGTGCAGGGAGGGAGTAAGGGGAAGTTAGGGGCAGAGGAGAGGAGGAGGGAGAAAAGAAAATTAAAATCACACTGTCAAGGTCATTTTTGTTTATTTACTTTTGTGCAGGTTTGAGGTTGTTCGATTCAATTCGATTCAATGTCATTGTGACCGTCAAAAAAAACGTTTTTTCGCAAAAAAAATTACGCGCACACACGCACATGCACAGTTCGCGTTAAATGTTATTACGTAATAATAATTTACGAAACGAATTTTTTTTTAGGGGTATTCAAAAAAAAAATACCTGAATTTATATTAACATATCAATATACAGGGTGTTGAAAAATTTTAATTAAATTTCAAAATAAATATTTTTAACCGTAATCCCTCCCACTTTTTTTTTTCTTTTAAATATTTAAATAATTTTTTTTTTTAAATGTAACGAAATGTAACGATGATGATGATGATGATGATGATGATGATAATAATAATAATAAAATAAAAATTATTTTAAAAAATGAAGAAAAAGAAGAAGAGAAAAATCCCAAGCGGTTATTATTATATGACCTTTTCGTAGTCGCGCCGCCACCTCTCACGGTAATGAAATCATGTAATAATTAGCCCCGCCATTAAAATTAAAGGTAATGACGCACTTAATACAAAAAAAAAAAAAAATATTGAACTTTGTTGGTGTTTGAGAATTTTTGTAAGATAATTACCGGAGGAGGTAAATTTTCTATCCTTTTCCACTCTCTCTCTCTCACACATACACCGTTCACGTTTTTTTTTCTTCTTTATTGCTCTTGCGGAAGGGAAGAAAACAACAAAAAAAAATATAAAATAAATAAAAACGAGAATGAGAGAGAAAGAGAGAGAGATGAAATCGAGGAAGGTAAATTACAATGAACTTAAATCCCCGATGCTTTGCAATCAACTTTACCGACCGAAATTTAAAAAAAAAAAAATTTTAATTACGCCCCAAGACTAATTATTACCTCAATTTTTTTTTTTTTTTCGTTGTTGTATTCAACTTTAAAGTTCATTAGACTTGATTGCTTTTGGTCAATTTTTTTTTTTTCGGTCCCATACCTGAAAATTATTTTTTTTTTTTACTAAACAAACGTCGTCTTTTTATTAAAAATCGTCACGATGATGATAATCGGGATGAACGTTTGAATATGAATCCTAAAAAAAATCTTTAGGCGAAAGTTTTTCTTTATCAAAAGTCAAAGCTTTCCTTTTTTTTAATTCGATTATTATTATTATTATTATTATTATTATTATTATTATTATTTACAAAAAAAATGTACTAAAAACAAACGATTGTGTTAAAACCGTTTTTTTTGTAAAAATCATTTCAAAAACTTTTCATTTTTAAAAAAATTTTTGAACGAGGGCGGCAATTTTACGAGATACGTTCGAAAACAAACTGGTTTTTGTTTGTTCGTTTGTATTCGATAATAATTTTATCGACACCCTAATATTATCCAGTTTGCAAACCGGTTTAATAATTTGTTTAACTAATGTTTGTACATTCGATTACAAAAAAAATTTGTCATTCGGAGGTTGAACCCGAAAATATTTTGAGCCTTAAAGGAAAATTTTTTTTTATTTTAAAACGTTTGATTATAATGACGGAGTTTGTTGTTGTGGTTGTTGTTGTTGCATAAAATGATTGTTTGTTTTATATAAGAAAACGTTATAACTCGGTTTTTTTATTCGAATAATATCCATTCTATATAATCTGGATAATTTTAGTGATGTGCGACCAATAATTATTATAATATCACAAAAGTTCTTTAACCGTAAATTTTCTTATTGTGTAACTGACCACGGATTATTGCAATGTTAACACATAAGCCAAACATGAGCGTTACTGTTTTTTTTAAACTTGGCCATTTTCAGTTTTTTTTTCTTCTCTATTTTTATATTCGAATATTTATTAATTTTTTTTTTTAATATTAAGCGTCGTGAAAAATTTTTTTTTTTTAGGGTTACCAACTTAAAAAAATTAATAATTTTAATTGAAATAAAAAGCAGACGACAATATAAAAAAAAAAAAAATTTTAATCGTTTTAACTTTTGTTGTTGTTTGAATATGTTTAATAAATTATAATCTCGTGATGGTTTTTTTTTTTTTTTAAAACAAAACGTTATGGAATGAGAGAGTGAGAGAGAGGCAGGGGGGAGAGAGAGGGAAGAGTCGTGAAATAAGAAAACAAAACATGAGAAAAAAAATTTTTTTTTTTATTAGTTGCAGAGTCATCGCCGTCTTAATATTTTTTGATATCAATTTAATTGAGATTGAAAGATGGGTCACACCTTCCTTCTCTCTCTCTCTTTTTGTTTTTATTTTTTTAATTTCACTCTCTGTCTCTTTTCAATCTCTCGAACTTCAGGTATACAAATTGAAAAAGTGCAAAAAAAAAAAAATTTTTTTTCTTTACCCAAACGTTTGATTTCATTTGCGACACTTTTTTTTGCTTTTTGTTGGGTTTTTCTTTTTTTTTTTGGAAAATTTTCTTTTTTTTTTTAACTTTTTCCAAGATTTTCTTTCTTATCACAAAACGTTTGTCTTATCAAAAATAATTAAAGGGGAAATTATTATTATTATTTAATTTAAAAACACATTTCCGGTAAATAATCCCTTAATAAATAAAAAAATTAAAAAATGTTTGAGTAAAGTTTTTTTTTTTTTCCTATTAATTAATAAACGTCAATTTTCCTACTCCCTTCTCCCCCTTTTCACCCTTTTTACCCTTTCTTTCATCCCCCCTCTCCTCTATATTGAAGAAACTTTATGTTCTAGAACAAATGTAGAACGATATAAAAAGAAAAAAAAGGTTTTCCGAGATGGCGTGATGACTTTTTTTTTTTTTTTGGGTCAAAACACGCAACCCGATTTATCAGGAAACAAACATTTTTACTGTCGTTCCCTCAGGGTCCTCGTATCCTTGCGTCCCGTTTTCTATCCCAGAAAAGACAAAAAAGTTTAATCGTTCCTTGAAAATTTTCTTTTTTTTTAGTTATCAAAACGTAATTACGAGTGTGTGTCCAAGACCTTGATGACCTTTTACAAAAAGGGCGGGAACGGTAGAAAATAAAAAAGAAAAACCGAACAAACCGTAAAAAATTCGAAAGAGGAAAAAAAAAAAATTTTGTTGTGGCAGTAGAAAGTGGTTTTAATTTTACATCCCTTTAAATAAAATCATTTCGAACGATAATTTACGCCACGTAATAAAAAAAAAAGAAAAAAAGTAATAAAATTTAAAATGTTTTCTTTTCCGTTTTATTACTAATATATGCAAAAGAGTTTTTGTTATCAAAGTAGTCGTTATCAGTTCGTTTGCAACATGTGATAACAACAACAACAAAATTTTCTCCATCTTTTTTTTAAATTCTAAAATCATTAAAGACACGACACAAAGTGCGAAACGATTACGGATATTACGTCAACGACGATTAATTACGTATATTTTTTGATTTTTCTCGGGGGGGCTTTTTTAACTTTTTTTATTCTTATTTTAGCGGGGAGAAAAAGAATAAAAGATTTTCCCGGTTTTGTTTATATGCGTACACGCACGCACTCACGCACTCTTTTTGTCAAATTTAATTTTGTCTCCGAATCGTTTTAATCATTTCCGTCGTCTCGTTTATTACGTATTCATTTATCATTTTATTTTTTGAACCGGAAGTGACGTATTTATTTTTTTTTAACAATAAACTTTCCGCTCCTCCCCTCCGAAAAAAAAAAAAACGTTATTCAAAAAATATTATTATTATTATTTAAATAATAATATGTTAATAACGTTAAGTTAAAAAAAAAAAAAAACGGAAAAACGCGGGGGAAGAAACTCGAAAGGGGAGAAATTCGAAACGGGAGGTAAAATGAGGGAGGAGGAGGGGGGAGAAGGAAAAGGGCAAAGGGCACTTCGTGGAAATTCGCTCACGTGCCAAGGAAACCTACGTAAATTCAATGAAGTTGCCTCCATCGTTCGAAACGATGAATAATTCAAAACCATTTTTTTTATTTCTCGACAGAATTTTTTAAATATTATTAAAAAAAAAAAGAAAATTTTTTTTTATGTTTTATTAAATACAATACGACTAATTAATTTTTTTTTTTTTAATGTTGGTATCAGTGTCACCACCTTTTATCTTTCCCCCCCCTCCTTCCTCCCTTCCCTTTAGCGATGATCTTTTTTTTAATTTGCGTAAATGTTTATCTTTGTTGCGATGAAACGTACGTCCACCGTACGTCATATTTATTATTTATTATTATTATTATCATCTCCGTTATCATCATCATCATCATCATCATTATTATTTAATTAAAACGATTAAGGGAACATTAACTAAATAAATAAGAAAATTTTTTTTTTTTTTTGTTATTAAAAAAGGCGTTTTTTTTAAAAAAAATGTTTTTAGTCGTGAATCCGCGGCGCTCACTAATTACTTTTTGCGTGTCAGAAATAAAAATATTAATTAAGGTAACGCCCTAATTATCACGATTTTTTTTATTACGTGGATTATTAAAGGTTAACACTACAACAACTACAACAAACAACAACTACAAACGACGACGACGACGACGACTGGAACGAAAAAAATTAAATAAAAAATTCGGGGCGATTTTTTTTTTACACATTTCCAAATAAACTGCAAAATAAATAAATAAAAATTTAGGTTAATTACATTTTTAAAATCATTATCATTATCATTATTTATATTGTAGTGAATTACTTTTTTTTTGTAATAAACGATTACAATCGTAATTAATTTTTTTTTTTTCACAAAATTTGTAACTCTCGATTTTTTTATTTAAAAAAAAAATTATTTTAATTTGATTTCACTACTTTTTTTTGTTTTTTACGATTGTAGTGTTGTAATTAATTATTACAACGACTACAAAAAAGAAAATCGATATGTAAACATTTTACAATTAAAAAAAAAATCAATGAGTGAAATGATTTTAGTGTTTTAAAAAAATTTACAATGATTCATTTTTAAATTTATGCTCACTACAATCACTACAAAAAATTGTAGAAAAAAATAATAATGATAATAATAAAGGATGTATTCGACTTTTTTAAAAAAAAATTTTTTTTGTCAGATATAATGATATTTTTGATTTTTATCCCTTCCCTCATTTTTTTTTTTTTGGATTATTACAATAATTTTATGTTTTGTAGTGTGTCTGTGTGTGTAGTAGTTGTAGTATCTTTGTAAAGATCTTAAAACTTATTTCACGCGTTCCGGTGCCAAAGTCAATTTAAAAAAACAAACACGTATTGTTTAAATTATAATTAAAATATATATATATATATAAACCAAACAATGAAAATAAAATAAATACTGGGAAAATATAATTAATGGTTAGAACGCGACGGTTCAATGCGAGATCTCTCTCTCTCTCTTTTTTTTTCTATTTGTACGTTTTAATGCGAGCGGAAGAACAACTAAAAATTATATTAGAGGGGAGGGAGGGAGGAGGGTTTTATAAAAAAAAAAATTAAACGAATCGCACTACAATTTTGTCGGTGTGACGTAATAAAAAGAAAATTAAAACAGGGACGGCCGCGATGAAAACAAACGATTAAAAATTTTGTTTAAAAATTATTTATTTTGTTTTTTTTTTGTAAGTCACGTGGTGGTTGTTTATTACACGATGAAAATTAAAAAAAAAAGCATTAAATAACGATTTAAAAAAAAAAAATTCGATGAAACGTCGTTATTGAAATAAAATCGCATTGAACCGTCGTCGTTGTCGTCGTCATCGTTTTTAAACCTATTAAAATCGGTTTAAAAAAAAAAATAGAAGTGAATAATTACCACATTGAAGAACGATTCTTTCTAAGACTGAGGGAATTTAATTATTGGTTAAAGAGAGAGAGAGAGAGAGAGTGGGATCCTTTGAAATTTTCCTTATTTCTTTTCGTCGTACTGTACCGCTAACACCACCACCACCACCACTTCCTCCTCTCTCTGTTTTTTTTTTTTTTTTTTGAAAAAATAAAATAATTATAACCCGAATTTCCTTTTTTTTTCTCTCCCTCTCTCTCTCTTGTTCTTTAATAACACGGTTTTAATCATCACCAATAGCTAAAAAAAATTAGTCCGGGTTCTTTATATATATATAAAATTATTTTTTTCTTTTTTTTTTTTTTGTTTTGTTTGCCGCCCTTTTTGGTTTTAGTGTCGAGATAATTATTGACAGGTGAGGAGAGAGGGTGGAAGGTTTTGAAGGCGTATCGATGAGACCACTGATTAAATATTTTTTTTTTATTTTCAAACGATTAGAAAAACTCGTATGAAATTATTATTATTATTATTATTATTATTATTATTATTATTATTATTATTATTATTATTATTATTATTATTAATATTATTATTATTATTATTAGTATTTTTCGTTAAAAAAAAAAAATTATTTATCCCCGAGTTAAAAGAAAAAAAAAAAGGAAGTTGATTCAAACGCCATTTTGTTTTTCGCTATTGGCATTTTATTCAAATATATAAAATTAATTGTTTAAAATAAAATGTCAAGGTGAAAGTTTTTAAAGTACCCATTGGGTACCCAATGAGTACTTTAAAAATTTTGTCATTTAGATAAATTTGTCTAATGAAAAATTTTTATAAAATGACAAAAAAAATTTTTTTTCCGTCACGTTGGCAGCAGAAAACGCGCGAAAATTTTTTTCGCAAAGACTCCGTTGAAATTAAAAAATTTTTTTTTTTTTCCTCCTTTTACTCTCATCAAACTGTTTGTTTGTTTCTTTGTTTGTTTAATCAATCATGTGTTTGTTTGATTGTTTAAAAACCCACAAAAATTTACGAAGCATTATTTAATATCCGACGAAAAAAAAAGAGAGAAAAAAGAGAATAAAAATTGAAAACAAAAAAAAAAAAAACCCCCCCCAAGTAATAATAATAAGTTAACTGGATAAAATAATAATAATAATAATAATAATAAGAAAAAACCAAAAAGAAGAAGAAAGAAATCGGCAAGTATAATTATTATTATAAAATAATAATGATAATAATAATAATAAGAGAGGGAAAGAAAAAAAAATGAAATATGAGAAATGGTCATTGTACCACCGACATTTTGGCTCCTCAACAAATTTTTTGTCACTGTAATTAAATTTCTTGTGGAGCCTGCAATTTAATGCCCCTTTTTAAAAAAAAAAAATTTTATCCTTCTTTTTCTTCTTCTTCATCTTCCTCATCTTCTTTTTTTTTTTATTACCTTTTTAAATTTTTTAATCATTGCATGAATCGTTAGAAAAAAAATTGAAAATTAGGTTTTAATCCTACTTAAGGTATCTTACCTGTTACCTTTCATTTTATTTTATTTTATTTTTTTTGGTCTTTTTAAAACTGTTGTTGTTATTATTATTATCATCATTATCGTTGTTATTTCCCCCTCCCCTCCCTCTCCTTCCCCCTGCAAACAAGAGAGTATCGTACTGACCGGTCAATTTTTAAGTAAAAAAAAAAAAAATTGAATTCCGCCACTTATATTGTTTATTATTATTATTACTATTATTTTATATCATCGTTAATGTAAAAAAAAATACTTTATTTTAAAAATGTAATTATGATTTTTACTAAAAATTTATCATTATTATCATTATTATTATTATTATTATTATTATTATTATTATTATTATTATTATTATTATTATTATTATCGTTAATGTTTTTATTTTATTTTAATTTTATTTTTTATCCGCCATTGAAATTGCAAAAAACTGAAAATATTTATCGTCGTTAAAAGAAATATTTCTGGAAAAAAAAAATTAATTAAATTTTTTTATTTATTCATTTTTCCTTTCCCCCCATCTTGCCCTCCCTACCTCCTCCCTGAAAAAAAAAATCGAAAACGACCGGGGAAAAACGCGACGAAAGGATAAAGATAAAAACAAAATGGCGGATGGTAATAAATGAATTTTTTTTTTAGTTAAATTTTACAAAATTCTCGAAACAAAAAAATTTATAAATCGTCACTGGATTAAAAAAAAAGAAAGAAATTAATAATAATAATAATAACGATAATAATAATAATAACAATAATGATAATAATAATGATAATGATGATGATGATAATGATTCGACTTGAAAAAACTAAAAAATATTTTAAATTAAAAAAAAAATCGTGCGAGTCACGGTTATCGAATACATAAAAGACATTCGAAAAAAAATAAAAATAAAAGCAGAAGACAAGAGTAAATGTTAAAATTGAGGGGGGAGGGACAGAGTGAGGGGGTCCGGCTCTTTCATTTTTTTCAAAAAAAAAAAAAAACTTATAAATTTTATAAAAACAAAAAAAATAAATTTGATTCGAAACGATATTCCGCTTAAAAATTACGCTATTCTAAAAAAAAAAAGTGCGTGAGTGTGCGTGTGCGTGTGCGTGAGCGTGTGCGTGTGCGTGAGCGTGTGCGTGTGCGTGTGCGATCCATCTTTTTCTCGAATGTTCTCTCCTCCTCTCCAAAAAAAGAACAAATAGAAAAACCGAAACGAAATACAACGTTTCTTTCTTTCTCTCACCTTCATAATTTCACACCTTTCTTTTTTTACAGGTAACTCGGTTTATTAATAAAATCATTTTTAACATTAATAATAATAATAAAAGGTGGTGCCCATTTTGACCACCTTTAATACCTCCTTAAGTGTTTAACTTATACTCGTACGTCGACGGCCCCCCCTTTTTTTACAATAAAAAAAAAATTCCAGTAGCTAAGAAATTCTCCCATGATCGAGTACATTTCAAGAGGAAAAAAGACATGATGAAATGTTTTTCTTATTGTCATTGTTTTTTTTTTTTAACTTGAATTTTTTCACATGAATTATCATTATTATTATTATTATTATTATTATTATTATTATTATTAATCACGACAAATTTCCATCATTGAATTTATTTTTTCAAGGAATGAATGATTTAATTATTAAAATTTTTCGAACCGTTAGAAATTATTTTTTTCTTCCTTTTGGAAATTTTTTATTTTGAATATTTGTTGTTCTCGTTTCCAGTTTTTCGATTAACGTATTCACGTCCGTCGTAATTTACTAGTTTCCGCCATTTTTACTTTTGTTCGTTCTCCAACTTTTTGTTTATTTTGTCATTAATCGTCCGTCGGACTCCGGATTTGAATTCAATTGTACACTTCATTATTATCATCATCACTATCATCATCATCATCATCATCATTATCATCATTATTATCATCGTCATCGTCGTAACAAAACAAAAATTTCCAGAGTGAAAATTAAACAAAAAAAAAAAAACAATTAATAAATCGATTCTTTAAATTTTTTTTTAAAATCATTTTTCTCGTTAAATTTACTTCCGGAAATAATTCAAAATGGCGTCGGAATAAAAATCTTCTGTTTTTTTTTTTTTGAATAAACAATTAACCAACGAAATATAATTGTCGTAAAATAATTTTCTGCGTGAAAAATATAAATATATAAATCGAAGCGAAATATTTAATATGATTGCTCACACCCACCCCCTCCCACCCTGAAAAACTGCGGGACACGCCCACGTTTTTCCTTAAAAATAATAATAATAATAACGCCATGTAAATTTACATATGCGAAATTTTCTTTATTTTTTCTTCAACATATATATATATAAATATAAAAATGGCCGCCGAGTTACTTTTTTTTTTTCTCTTTTTCTGAAGTTGACATGTCAGTAAAGTCATTAAGAGAATTGAATGTCCTATGCAAAAAAGATGAGAGAGAGAGAGACGGTTAAAAAAGTTGATGAGAAAAAGAGAGAGAGAGAGAGAGATAGAAAGAAATAGAAGGCGGGAAAGTAAAAAAAAAAAAGAAGCGAAAAAGAAATTTTTTTCCTTTTTTTCTTTCTCCGACGTATATAAATTAAATAAGTTAAACAAAGATAGACATATATAGTTTTATCTTAAAAAGAAAAAGAAAGAAAATGAAAAAAAAAATTTTTTTATCCAGGGCGCGTTCAAACGAGAGAAATCGATAATCCTCCCAAAAAAAAAAAAAATTTTTTTTAACTTTGAATAAATTTTCCAGAGATATGAAATAAAAAAAATTTATGTATTTATGTATGAGATTTTATTTATGTATAAATAATAATAATAATAATAATAATAATAATAATAATATCGTTATCGATTATGTAAATTATTAATTATTATTATTATAATCATCTTATTAATTAAAATTTAAACGTTGAAAATAATTAATTTAAAAAAGAAATGATTATGGGAAAATTTTTTTTTTTCTTATTAAATAAAATAATAATAATAATAATTAAATTGATAATGATGATGATTTTTTATTTATTAATAATAGGATGACCCTTTGTGCCATTTGGTACCATTTTTATTAAAAAAAAAAAAAAATTTTCAAAACAATTCATTTTTTTCATGTAAGTAGTCTTTTGTCACGAAATATTTTAACCCCCACCACCACCGTCACCGCTGCCATGATTTTTTTTTATCCATGTTTCTCCAGTTTTTCGTTATCTTTACCTCTTTCCAGTCATTTTATTTTTTTCGGTCGGAAAATTAAATTTAAAAAAAAATTCGTTTAATATATATAAATATATACATACACAAATACGTAATATTATGTTTTGACACGAAATTTTTAAATAAAAAAAAAAAATTTAGCGACGGAAATGAAAGAAAAAAAAAAGTAATTTTTTTTTACCCTCCTCTTTCTCCTCCTCATCATCTTCCCCCCCCCATCTTCCCCCTCTCCCCCTCCCGCTTTCCCCCTTTCACTCCCCAATTTTCAATCCGGGCTCGTAAATTTTATACAAAAATCATTGGAAATTTTTTTTTTTTTTTTTTTTTATTCTCGCTAAAAATTGAATTTTTTTTTTCTCAAATCGTGTTGATGACAACTTAAGGGAAATGAAAAAAAAAAAAATGCTGCCAACATAAACGCACAAAAACAATGAAGAAAATAAAAAAAAAACTAAAAACTTACCCAAATATTATACAATCCGTGACGAGGTTATTCAATCGAATGCTTGGTTTTGTTTAAGGAAAAGGAAGTGAACGATGAAAACATGTGACGTCATCGATGACGACGATAATAATGATGATGTTTATACAAATTTTAAAGGAATAATGAATGAATGATTGTTTAAAAAGAAAAAGAAAAAAAATTATTAAAATAAATTAAATCGTGATTTTATTTAATTTTTTTTTATTTATTTATTTTATTTTATTGATTTTATTTATTTTTTTTTATTGATTTTTATTGATTTTTTTGTTTTATTGATTTTTTTTTATATTTTATTTTTTTATTTAATATTTATTTATTTATTTATTTATTATTATTAATATTAATTTTTATTACTTAAATTTACAATTTATTTTCGAAGATATGAAAACTACTAGGAACCATTTTAGTCGAAAACAAAAGACCTGATTTTTATAAAAATTCAATTCGTTTTTTTTTATAATTGAATTAAATTAATTAATTGTTATTAACAAATCATAAAAATTAAATAAATAAATAAAAATAATAATAATAATAATAATAATAATAATAATAATAATAATAATAATTGTTTCGTATAACGTTTTATACGTGACGTGACGTAAAAAAAAAAAATTAAAAAAAAATGACATTAAAAAAAAAAAAAAATATGTTTAAATTAATTAATTAATTAATGAAACGAAACAAACAAAAAACAAATAAACAAACAAACAAAACAAACGAAAGAAAGAGAAAAAAAACGAATTATTTATTCTTATACCACGACTTTTGTTTTCATTCGTTTTTTTTTTTTTTTAATTTTTTTTAAATTTTTTTAAATTTTTTTTTTTATTATAATTTTCACTCAGTTTTTTTTGCTAACATATCCGCTTGTTGTTGTTCTTATCATCCTGCCACGACGTTTTTTATCAATTATTATATTATTGATTACTTATTTCGATAACTAACAAAACAAAACAAAAATTTAGAAAAAACGAACGAAAATATAAAAATAAATGATAAGAAAAACAAAAGAAAGAAAAGAAAATTTACGTTTATTATTATTGTTATTATTTTATCGTGGCACTAGAAAATTTAAACAAAAATTAAAAAAAAAAACAAAATCAATAAATTTTAAACTCCATAATAAAAAAATAAAAAAAAAATTTTTTTTTTCTTATCAATTTTTTATCAGCGGAATATATTATTATTATTACATTTCGTTCATTTTTCTTTTTTTTATTTATTTAAAATAATAATAATAATAATAATAATAGTAATTTCACATACGCACATATATATATATATATTTATATATAGACTACGACTAATTTTAAATAGTTTTTATAATTATTTTTTATTAATTTTAATTAATTAATAATAATATTATTATTAAATTTTTAAAAAAATTATTATTATTATTATTAATATTATTAAAATTATTAAAAATTGTGGCGAGGTTTTCATTTCATTTGTACGTCATTATTAGAATCTAATAATAACATTTTTTATTTATTTATTTATTTATTTATTTATTTATTGTTATTGTTATTAATTGAAAATCGAATTGAATTTATTTATTTATTTATTAAATTCTTTTTTCGGTTAATAATAATAATAATAATAGGAAATGATTCGTTTCGTTTTTTTTTATGTATTACGTATTTAAACGTTTTTTTTTAATGAAAATTTAAAAAAAAAAGGAAAAATCAATAAGTTTGTTGAATGATGATAATAATAATAATAATAATAATTATAGCGCTATATAGTATTGAAATAATGTTTAACCAATGGAATTTTTTTTGTTAAAAATTTTTTTATAGAGCACGGAAATTTTTGGTCGATGAAAGTTTTTTTTTTTTACTTTTTTTTTTTTTGTAAAAATAATATTCGCGTTAGATAAAAAATATAGTCTATAGAAATATATTATATAGTCTATAAATTTTCGGTTTATAGAGCAAATAGAGAAAAAAAATTATAGCGACGCCAATAAAAAAAATTAATTAGGAAAAATCAAATCATTATCGTTTTAACTTATTTAAATTTTTATATAGCGCTATAAAAATTTTTAAAAATATTTTTAGACTTTATAGCGCGTTTATTATTATTATTATTGCGATAAAAAAATAAGAAAAAAAAAATTAATTATGCGGTTGTGACCAAAAACAAAAAATTACGTAATAATAATAATAATAATGAATCGAACTTAAAATATCAAAAAAAAAAAAAAAATTATCATTATTATTGTTATTATTATTATTAAAATTATTATTATTGTTATTATCGTTATTAAAAAAAAAGATGATTAATCTTAAAATTAATTAATTTTTATTTTATTTTATTATTCCTTAACTACTAAATATTAATAATAATAATAATAATTAATTAATAATTAATAATAATAAAAAAAGCTTTAATAAGTAACAGGAACCTTTTTGTAGTTTTTTTTTTTTTTTAAATTTTTTTTTTTTTGTTTCTTTATCAAAGAAATAGGAACCTTAGGATCTGGAGATTTTTTTTTTCTTTTTTTCATTTTTTTTTTTTTTTTTTGTGAAATCCGTTGAACCGGAAATTGTTTGTTTGTTTGTTTTAATCTTTCTTCATTTATTTAGGCACCGTTTGTTGTTGTTGTTGTAAGGGTTTTTTTTAGGCGCGACAAATATATTAACCTTTTTTTGGTCGTTAACGAAGTGAGTAGTTGTTTGTGTTTGTCTCAAATTTTTTTTTTCGGATTGTTTGTTTGTTTGTTCTGTGTTCAGGTACGATATTATCATTATTATTATTATCGTTTTGTTTTTTAATCAGTGCCTTTTTAGTTTTTAATATTCGTCGCGAGAAATATTTAAATGAAGAAGTAGAAGAAGAACAAAAAAACGTTTCCGGTTCGCAATTTTTTTTTTGCTTTTGTTTTGTTTGTTTGTTTGTTTGTTTGTCTGTTTTTTTTTTTTTGGAGTTCTAGTTTGTCTCCAGTTCAAACGTCGAACTTCCAAAAAAAAATTTATAAAAAAAATAAAAAAAAAAGTTTATCGAAATTTAATCATTAAAAAATTTTAACGTCGTGCGAGAAAAAACAAAAATGTTCTTCATTAGTTTTTAAACATTTGTTCGTGGAAGTAGAAAAATAAAATTTATTATTATTATTATTATTATTATTAATTATTAAAGTCAACGTTTTTGAAATTATTAATAAAAAAAATTTAATTAATAAAATAATTCGTCGACTACTTAAAAAAATTAAAAAAAAAAAAAAACCTATAAATAATAATTAATTCCACGACGTTTTTTTTCCTTTTTTTCTTTTTAAAACACGAGACGTGTAATTAATAATATATAAAAAATACAGTTAAAGTCACGACGCGAAATAAAATTATGTAAAAAAGAAAAAAAAAATTATCGAATTTGTCGCAAAAATTATTTTTTAATAATATAATAATAATAATAATAATAAAAGAACAAATAAAAACAATATAAAAGAAAATTAACGTAGAAATAATTAAATTTTAAAATTCGCGCGACGCTAATACCCCAAAAACCCCCTCCTCCCCCTCCCGAAAAAAAAAATAAAATAAAAATTATCGTTATCGCTATCATTTTTTTTTTTTTTAAATTTATTTTAATAATACGTTTGTTTGTTTGTTTGTTTGTTTTGTTTTGTTAATTTAAATTAGCAACATATACACACAACAAAGCCAAATAAATTTCACATTAATTAATTAATTAATTAATTTTTTTTTAATTATTATTATTATTAAGTTTTTTTTTTATTTTGTTTCTCTCTCTTAACTTATCTATAATTAAAAATTATTTTCTTTCATTGTCATCATATTGTTAATATCAATTTTTTTTTTTTTCAAATTATTATTATTACACTCTTTCGATTTATTTATTTATATATATATATATATATATTTATATATTCACGTATATATATACGTCATAATATAGTTAATAATAATAATAATAATAATAGTAATAATATTAATAATATTAAATATATAACGCCAAAGTATACAGCTAGAATAGCGAGGTTGTGTAGTTTCAATTTTTTTTTTAAATTTTTTTTTTATTAATTTTTATTTATTTATTAATTAATAATTTTATTTAATTACGTTACGTTATGTATTTATTAATTATATATTCACTTACATATATATCCACGAAAACAAATAATAATAATAAAGAAAAAATTAATAAATAAATAAATCCTTTAAATGAATTAAAAAAACTTTTTTTTTTTATTTTTTTTTAAATAATTTTTTATGATTTTTTTTTTTGGTTTTATTTTTACTTTTCCCCGTGTTTATTATTATTATCATTATCATTATTATTATTCTCTTTAAAAAATAATTATTCATTTCTTGTCGTAATTTATTAATTTTAATTTTTTTTTTTTTTTTGGATTTTTAAAAAGAATAATTTTTTTTTTAGAAAAATAAAAAGAATAGAAAATTAATTTTTATTAGTAAAGTTAAAACAAACAAAACCGAAAGAGAGAGAGAGAAAGAGATACGGGGAAAGAAGAAAGAAAGAAAGAGAGAGAGAGAAAGAAAAAACACACGACGATTTTAAATTGCGAAAGAATATGAATTAATAAAAATATTTCATTTTTTTTCCTTTTTTTTAATCCCTTCTTATTAATTATTATTAATATTATCATCACCATTAATAATAATAATAATAAAAGTGAATGTTAATAATAATAGTATCATTATTATTATTATTATTTTTTTATGTACATGAAACTCATGTTAAACAATCGATAAAAAATTTTTTTTTTTTTAATTAAGTGTATATATATATATGTAAAACGCGCGTTTATGCGTACGCGCGTGCGTGCGTATGTACGCACACGTGCGTATATATATATACGTAATATAAAGGAACTTTTAACGCGTCATAATATTCGTTATTATCGAACGATCGATCGATCGATCGATTGTCAATCATAGTTTAAAAAAAATCAATTTTTTAATTTTTTTTTTTTTCTTTTTTCGTCCACATAACGTTTCGAACGTTGACTCATCGTTTATTAATAATAATAATTGATAATTTTTTTTTTTAATTAAATTACATTGATATAAACGAAGAGTAATAATTTTTTTTTTATTACCTTTATATCATGGGTAATAAATAACGAGAAAAAAAAAATAAAGAGAAACGAAAAATTTAATAATAATAAATAAAGTAATAATAATATTTAAAACGAGTGCGAATAAAAACCTCTGTAAGTTTTTTTTTTCCTTTCGTTATTATTATTATTAACGAAAGGGAAGAATTAGGGGAGGAAGAGGGGAAACGGAAACTGTCGGATGAAAACGGTTAAAAATTATTAAAATTTAATTTGCAATAAATTATTAATTAATAAATAATCAACAACGATACATACACAAACACACGTGGACAAGACAACACAACTAATAGGAATGTTTTATTATTATTATTAATATTTTTTTTTTATTTAATAGGAACTAAATTTTAACATTCGCGGAACTGATAAACAGGAACTTATGTATATTTTTATTTAATGTTGTAAGGAACTGTTTCCGGTTAGTTAGTTTAATTATCTTTTTTTTAATTAAAAAAAATCTCGCGTTATTTATTTATTTATATTTTTTCTTTTAAAAAATTCAATTAAGAAACAAAAAAAAATCGTAATAATAATAATAATAAACAACCGTTAACTGCAATTTGTTTTTGTTTTTTTTTTTAACGTGTAATTAGATAAAATTAAATAATAAAAGAAAAAAATGGCGGAAAATTATCAAGTGGGTGGTCGTAGTAGTATTACGTAGAATTACATTAACGTTAATTTTTCGTTATTTTTTTTTTATTTACATAACATTATTATTATTATTATTATCGTCGCGTTATTTAAACAAATTATTATTAATAAATAATATTTTTCGGGTAAATAAATAAAAACTTACAGAGGTTGTTAATAAAGAGGAACAACGAACGTAAAGTTAGATAAAGTAAAAGGAACAAATAGGAAAGAAATTTTTTTTTTATGAGTAACTAAAGTTAAAAAAGCACCAAAAGAGGGGGAGGGGGGGGATAAAATTTTTGTTTGTTTTTGCTGTCGTTCATAGGTTTTTTTGTTTCCAATATGGCCGATTTTATTTTTTTAAATTAGGAACTTTTTAAACGCTAATTAATAATAGCAAACAAAAAAAAATAACAAATCGGCCATAACAAATATAAAAGTCGCAAATCGGTAAAATATAATTTAACGTGATTTAAGAATCTAATGACCCGACGAATGTATGGGTACGTGTGTGTTAATTAAATTAATTTTATTCGTTTTAGGTTGGCAAAATTCTTTAGAATTTTTCATCGTAAAATTAGCATTTGAATCTTGTCCGGATTGTGTGGGGGGCGAACTTTCTTGCGCTGCTTGAGCTGCTAACGCGGTTATTTGATTGACGACATTTTCCATTTCGTGTGTCAAACCCGATGATGGTGAGGAGGGAGGGATTTGATTGGGAAAACCCGGTTTTAATAATCTTTGCTGCTGTTGTTGTTGTTGTTGATTAACTTTGCACACGTGTACTTCCGTTTCGCAGTGTCGTTTAAAATCATTCGCGGTAGGACAAACAAAAGATGGAGAACATAATTTACATTCGTAGAGGATCGTTACCAAACGTACAGATCCTCTAGATTCAGAAAGCTTACCGGGATAGCATATGTTCCTCTGATGAGTGAGCAAACCTATTTCCGTTTGATAAGCCATCCTGCATTTTTTACAAACGAATCCAGCTTCCGTTTCAATTTCACGATATAAATTTATTATTTGTTGATCTTTCGAATCGGGATCGATTATTCTCGTGGTCGTGACTCCTGGTGTACCCGCTTGTGCTATTTTTTGTACTTCTTGAAATATTTCTTGTGGTAAATTCAATAGTAAAAGCGGAGTGCCACCTTCTTGCGTTGCCATTTTTTGCTGCTGATGACTCATAGTGTCGTTGTTTGACGTCATCGTCGATGGCAACGTTGTCATTTTGTAATCTTTTTGAATCATATTCGGGCTGTTTTCATGTACGTTTTGTCCTCCTCCACCTGAAATCAACAATAACAAACAAAAAATTGTTTTCTTTCTTTCTTTTATACAAAAAATCTTTTTTTGTTCTTTTTTGCCTTTTTTTTTGTCCAGGTGAAGCCCACCTGTTATTACAACTAGTAATAAAATGTCGCTTCCCTTTTTTAAAATCACTCATTTCAAGTGTTTTTAATGTTTTTTTTTTTTTTTTGTCTCCCTACATAAAGAAATTCTTTTTTACTTTCCCACACCCGCCACCACCACCCCACACTCTACTCCACTCCCCGGAAAGCCTTTTAAATTAACAAAAACTTTTATTATTATTACTATTATTATTATTATACGATTCTCTCGCATGCATATATGCATAAATAAAATTTTTACTTTAAAAAAAAAAATTATTTTAAATTCTCCTTAGAAAAAGAATAATAATAATAATAATAAATGGAACCTAAATAAATAAATAAATTAAAATAACAATAATAATAATAATAATAACAATAATAAATAACAAAAACACGGTTCATACTAAAGCGTACATTTTTTATTTATTTATTTTAAGTGAGTAATTAGTCATTGGGTGTTCTTAAATAAATAAATAAATTTACATAAATAAATAAATAAAATTAATAATTAAAATAGAAATATTAATAAATTATTTCACGGTGTTATTATTATTATTTAATCATGTGATACGTTTTCCCTTTTTACTAATACGTAAATACCTGAATTTTACTTTTTTTTAACGCCCACGTTTTCGTTTGTAATTCGTCAATTTATTTTTTTTTATTAATTGTTCCCTTAGCAACAACAAACACGACGACGACAACAACAACAACAACCGCGATAATAAAAACGAATATAACGAGATTTTTAACACATAAAAATTTAAATTTAAAAATTTCATTCAACTTATTACGTCGGAAATTTTTTTTTTATCGATTTTATTGATTTTTATTGAAAAAAATTTTTTTTCTCTCTCTTTCTCTCTCTTTTTTATATTTTTTTTAAATAAGAAAGAAAATCATCATCGATCGTCGGAGATATAGAAAAACGAACGAACAAACAACAACAAACACGTATGAAAAATTTTATAAACGTTACGTAACTAGAGAAAAAATTTTTAAACGAACGAAATTCCAGAAAATTATTTGTAAAAATAAAAGAAATTTTATTTTTTTTTTTTTTCACCGGTAGGGCCTGTGTGCGTGTGCGTGTGTGTGTTTGTAGTTACAATTAAAGTCAGTAATCATGACCGGTCTAAAATTTCCATAACAATATATCATGGAGACTAACAAGGGTGCTCTAACACCTCAAACCTTGTTTACTCTGACTTCCACTAATAAGCTTTACTCGAACAATTTATGTTTGCCGGGAGGCAAACAAAACGAATGCTATAAAAAAAAAATAGATATAGTCGCGCACAAAATAATAATAATAATGATAATGATGATGATGATGATGAGGATGAGAAAATATTCTCGGAGGTCACAACCAAACAAATTTTTTTTTTTTTTTTTAAATTTAATTGTTTGAATGATTTTGCCTCGTGGCGACCGTCGCCATATTTACGATATTTATTGTCCAGCAAAAAAAAAATACGATTGATGGATAAATATTGTTAATTTATCCAACAACCAAACAAACATAAACGTACGTGTCGAATTAAAAAAAAAAAAAAAACCGACGTTCCAGACGTAGGAAGAAAGAAAGAAAAAACTGGAAGAAAAAAAGGGGGGAAAGAGAGAAAGAAAAAAAAATTTTATATAAAAGTTTTGCGAATATTGGCATAAAAGTTATGAAAATGCATTCGGTTAATAACAAACAGGGAGGGGGCGTTGTGGTTTTGTCGTGGCAGTAGTCGTCGGTTTTAGTCGGATAAGTAAAAAATTACGTAATAAAAGTAGATTTGAAAAAAAATTCGAAAGAAATGAAAACAAAAACAAACATCGAAAGACATCGACCGTCGTTTTTATTTTTTTCTATCAAATTTCCATCAGTGAAAGTTTATAAAAAATATGAAAAAAAGGGGGTGGAAGAGCGGTAATATAAAATTGGGGGAAGTGGTAATAAAAAAAAAATGGAGGAAGGTCATGAAAAACAAAACAAAAAATAATAATAAGAACTTTTGGTTTTAAATTAATCAAAAAAAAAAAAAAAATTATTGAGAACGGATAAGTCGATTTATTACGTATATAAACGATTTCATTTTTAAAAAAATATTATAAAACAAACAGAAAACAAACACAAATCCGCGTCAAGAATATGGACAGAGAAAAAAAAAAAAAATTGATTTAATCAAAATGGCGACGATGATGTACGGCGGTATGTTCTCACGAAAACCTCTCATCACAATATTATAACGTTCCTTTAAGCATTTATAGTCTATATTATAGTAGTACAGTCTATAATATAGTAAAATATTTAATAGAACGAATAAAACTATAATAATTAATAAGTAAAACAAATTTCAAATAATTTTTGTTGTCGTTGATGATATGATGTGGGAGCAATAGTATTTATTTTCAGCATTAATGCGATTAAGTCAATTCTCCATAAAAAAACTGGACAATAATTTTTATTGAAGAATACCTCCGGGAGGGAGGGGAGGTAAGGTGGGGGGTGTTGTGGTGGTAAAAAAAAGTTTTTAAAGTTTTGATCCAGAGTTTTATTGACACATATATTATATCAATACATTCTTAACGCACACACATATATATTTTTAATTAAACTTACGCGTTTGTGCGTGCGTGCGCGTGCACGCAAGTATTATCCTAATGAGATGTGTGTGTGTGTTAGATAAAGATAAAAAATTTTTTTATTTAGGTTTCTTAATTACTTTTTTTTTAAAGTTCTAATTTTAGAGTTAATAAAAACGAGTTTTCATTTTACCCTGCATACTCGGAGATTTATTAGTTTTTGATATCTTGTTTTCCAGTTTTTTCGACTCACTCACTCACTCACCCACACACTCTCCCCTGTAGGTATTTTTCACTTGGGTGGGTTATTCGTCCTTTTGCCCTTTTTATTATTATTATTATTATTATCGGTCAAACACGATTTTTTTTTTTGTTAAAAGTTTGCGTATAAAAAATTCTTAACGAATATATATATGTATTTTTTTTATTGGAAAATCCCCAAATTTATTTTAAAAAAAAGAACAAAACCTGGGTGCGGTACTGATTGATCCTTAATTAATTTTTTTTACTTTTAATTGAACAACAAAAAAATTGGAGGGAAAATTTTTTTGTTTAAATTGTGTTTTACTCGGACGTTTTTGTTTTTATATTATTTGACCATATAAAATTATAGAAGTTAACGACTTTTTTTTTTTTACATTTAGTTATTATTATTTTAGATAATGATGATGATGATGATGATGATGATGATGATAATAATAGTATAAACTTTTTATACTTCGTTCTTTTATTATTATTATTATTATTACCGTACACGTGTTAAAAAAACGAGCAATCGAGGTATAAATTTTTATAGTCGATGCATAAGAGCTATAAATTAAAAAAGTTAAGTCATACATTTCGTGCAAATATTTATCAATTAATAATAATAAAAAAAAAAAATTGTTTGTTGTTGTTGTTGTTTTGTTTTTCCAGTTTTTCAATATTAACCTTAAGGTCTGTTAAATTGTTTTTTTTTTTTCAAATAATTATTAGTTACAAGTTATTAATTTACTCAACGGTAAAAAAAATTAATGACGATAATTATGCGTAAAAGAATTTTCTTATATTTTTTTTTCTTCGTGCCACTATCGAACAAACAACCAAACAACCCGTGGATATTAAAACAAACGAAAAAACAACCAAAAAATTTTTTAAAAATTAAAATTTAATTATTATTTAACGAAATTTAAAAAAAAAAAAAATTTCTGATTTCATTTTGTGGTAGTATATTAGTACGAGAGAGAGAGAGACAAACAAACGATATAAAAACAAACAAACGACAACCACATACGCACACACGATATATTTGTTTGGTTTTTAAAAAATTTTCAAACGGGGTGAAGGGTGAGTTCCGTATTAAAAAAAAAAAAAAATATTACGCTCTAAATAACGACGTTTATTTAAACGTGGAAGAAGAAAAAAAGAATCCCAGAGAGAGAGAGAGAGAGATAAACTATTGAGAGATGATGATGCGATGAAATTAATCAATAAATTAATAAATGTTTTTAATAATGTGAGAAAGAATTTAAACACAATGACGATGATATACAACAACAACAACAACCATAACAAAAACCACAGTAATAATAATTACTATCATCATCATCATCATCATTATTATTTTAAAAGAGAAAGAATGCACATAAAAAATAGAGAGAGAGAGAGA
>NW_002987156.1:199570-214094 GCF_000006295.1 Pediculus humanus corporis | reverse complement strand
GAAAATTTTTTCGTCGTTTGTTTGTTTGTTTGTTTAAAAATGTGCAAATTTATGGGATTAAATTAAAAGAAAAAAATTAAAAATTTTGGTTGTTGTTGTTTGTCTTAATCCCTTTAAACATTAAACATCGTATAATAATTTATGATGTTATTTGATTAGTCGTGATTGCTGATGGTTGTTTGTATTATCTATCTCTCTCTCTCTCTTTCTTTTCGTCCCACAGCATCTTTTTTTTTTTTGTTCATCTTTGTCGCATAACTATTGTTAATCTCTTAATTCTCTAATACATTTTAAACGACACTTCCTTCGATTATACACGAGAAAATTTCAATTAGTTAATAATCATTTCAAATTATTTATTTGTTTGTTTTTTGTCATCTTCTTCTTCATCTTCTTCATCTTATTCCTTTTCCTTTTGTATCATCATTATCTATTTTGTTATTTCGTCCTTGATATTTAATAACGTACAAATCAAAAAAAAAATATGAAAGAAAAAAAAAAGGTGTGAACGATTTAAAATTATTATTTTTACAAACACAATCGCAAACTGATAACGATTTGTTGTTGTTGTTGTTGTTGCTGTTGCGGTTGTCGAGTCGCAATTTTTTTTTTAATAATTAAAGGGGTGATAATTAAGGATCGTCGTCGTCGTCGTCGTAAAGGGTGATGAAAAAACCGGTTAAAATTTTTTTTTTTTTTCCACGTGACTTGTCAAAAGCGGCCATTTTGTTTTTCTTTCGTCATCGTTTTCTTCTTTATCACAAACGCTAATTATAAGTTATTAAAAGTTTTTAATAAGTTAATAAAAAATTAATTAATATCGGAGTCGAAGTGGAAAAAAAAAAGTTTGAATAAATAAGAATAAAAAGAGGGAAAAAGGTGTGAAAAAGGTTAAAAGGAAAAAGGAAAAGAAAAAAAGTTATTAAAATAAGGGAGACGAAAAAAAATTGAATAATTAATTAATTAATTAAAAAAAAAAACAAGAGGAAGAAGTTGATTAAGCTATTTAAAACCCTCAATGAAATTAATTAATGAACCGATTTAAGCTGTAAAGTGGCAGCAGACACCTGTTGATATACTTTCTCTCTCTCTTTCTCCCTGTTGCTCCCTCAAAAGAAAATTAAACATTTAATTACTCCTCATTTAAATGAAAGAGAAAAAAAAAAGGAAAAAAAAAGGAAAAGATTTTTCATTTCAAGTCTCCCCATTTTTCCCACAGAAAATTTTTTTTTTCTCTCTTTTTTTTCTCTCTTTTTTTTTTTTTATTTGTTTATTAGCAGCAGCGGAGTCTTCTGCTTTTAATTACATTAATTAAAAACAACAACAACAATAACTAGGTCAAAAAGTTTTGTTAAACAAACGAGGGAGAAAATGAGAAAAAGAGAGAGAAAGAGAAAGAAAAAGAAAAAAACTTTTTTATTTTTCATTTTCTTTTTCTCCATTGCTCCCACGATTGAATTCGCGTTTGTTTTCGATTTAATTAAATTATAAAAAAAAAAATTTAGGATTTTTTGTTAACCGGATCAAAAACGCAAACGTTGTTATCAAAATCGATTCGTAACAATAACAACAACAACAAACAATACCAAAAAAAAAAAGAGTTTAATAAATTAACAAAACGTTTTATCCGAAAGACAAAATGTCGCCTCCGTAATCGTAAATTCCATAAAAAAAAAAAAAAAAATCACAGTGGAATTTAAAACAACAACAACAACAACAGAGAGAGAGAGAGAGAGAGAGAGAGAGAGAGAAAGGAAAGAGGGAGTAAAAAGCTGAGTTTTAATTGTTTGTAATCAGGATTTCCTTAACTATAATATTAACCTTGAAACTTTTTAAACCACGAAATTCACACTCACAATTTTATTTGTAATTAAAATTTCCTTTTTACAAATGAATCATTTTATATTCGTATTTGTCTCTCTTGCGTTTTAATTACAAGATCTGGACCAATTTTTTTCCCAGCTTCCTTCTCTCTCTCACTCTCTACATACGCTCTTGGATTTGTTTTTTTTTCGTTCGTTCGTTCATTCGCGTGAGTTCTCTTATTCGATGTTATCTTTATTTTACAAAAACAACCTAACCTAACAGGTTTTCCCGTACCACCCCTTTTAACACGAAAAACGCCTTTGAAAAAATTTTAAATTACGTATTAATTAATTCTAGAAAATTCTTTAAGAAAAATTCGATGGAGAAATTATAAATCGAATCGATGAAAACGTCGAATTAAAAGTAGTCATCGTGGAAAATTTTTTAATATTTTGTTTTGTTTTTTCCAGCCAACGAATTTTTTTTCAGGGGTATTTAAAATATGGAGGAGAAGAAGTGGAAGAAGAAGAAAAAAAAGAAAAACAATTTTCTGTTTATTACAAAAAAAATTGTTTAGAATTTGAAAATGAACCCGGGGCAATTTCGTGTATATAAATTTTTTTTTTTTAAATTGAATAGCTTCAATATCATCAAGGAAAGTTTTTTTTTTCTTTCCTTTTTTTTCTTCCTTTTTTTCTTTTTTTTTATTTCCTCTTAAAAAATCCTCGCTTGCTTCATTTTTTTTTTTTTTAAACGATTTAAAAATGGGAAGAAAGAAAAAAAATAATGGATAAACAGGAGGGTGGATGAAAATGTTAAGGGAAAACGAAAGAAAATTACAAAGAAAATCAAAATCTTTTCCTTTCGCCTTCCCCCTTCCCCCATTCACCCACTGTTTTCCTCCACCCTTCCTCTTCTACTCTTTCCCCCCCTTTCGCCGCCACCCCCTCATTCCTTCTTACTCGTCCTTTTTTTTTTCATATTCTCCACATTACCCTATTCCTATCCTCGTATCTCCCGTTTTTTTTCATTCCTCCCCCCTCTCTCTCTCCTCCCCCTTCCTTTTTTTCCACCTATCCCTTTATTTTTTTCCAGTTTTCTTATTCTTCTTCTATTTTTTTTTTCCTTCTTTCTTTAATAAAAAAAGATTTATTTTTATTTTTTTTATGAACTTTTTCCTTTTTTTTTCCATCTAGGGTCGACCTCACGTTTGCCTTAAGGGGATGAAAAAAAAAAAGAAAAAAAATTTTTCCACCCTCGTCGCGCTTTAAAACAAAATTAAAATTTTCATTTTATTATTATTATCATTATTATTATTACGGAAAATAATCAATAGAAAGAAATAAAAATTTTTAATGATGAAATCTTTTACAGTGGAAATAACTCAAGAAAGTTTTTTTTTTTTTTTAAATGAAGAAAAGAGAGACGAGGAAAGAAAGTTTTTTATAAAAGAGGAAAACGATGAAAAGAGTGAGTGAGAGAGAGAGAGAGAGAATAAGTGAAGGGTTTTAACTTTTCTTAATAAAATAAATAATAAAAATAATAATAATAATAAAATATTTATATAGAAAAAAAAGAAAAATGGCAGAAAATCATTAAATTAACGATTTTAGGTGATCGTACGCAAGATGATGATGATGATGAAAAAACTTATTAAAAAAAAAAATTTATATATAAAACGTTGGAACATTCCAGTAATAATAATGATGATGATAATACGAATTACCAGATTCGTAAAAGAAAAAAATATTTTTTATTTTACGCAACACACGATACGATACTTTTTGAATTTTTTTTTTTTAATTTATTTAAATAAAAAACCGTAAAATTAATTATCATCATCATTATCATCATCATCATCATCATCATCATAATTCAATAAAGTAAATAAAAAATTAAAAGAAAAAAAAAGAATTTAATTACGATAAAAAAAAGGGAAAAAAAGAAAAATTATTCAAAGCTCAATTAATCTTATAATTTCACACAAAGTGAGAAAACAATAAAAAAGAGAAAAAAACAGAAGAAATTTTTTTAAATATTTTTTTTCTAATTAAAAGCTTTAAGTTAATCGTTTGTAAAAACTTTTCCTTTCCTTTTTTTTTTTTAACTCGACATCCCTCATTTCATTCCTTTTAATTGACTTTTTTATATCACCTTTGACATTAAATCTTGGATTTTTCCCCCTTTCCTTTCCTTTCCTTTCCTTTTCCTTTTTTTTTTATTTTTTATTATCATTCCATATTATTTTTAAAGTATAAATAAATAAATAAAAATTTTTTCCTTTTATTTTAATCGATGTGGGGGCCAGGGGGCTGAATTTAACACAAAAGAAACAAAACAAAAAACGAAAAGAAAATTTTAATCGCGGTCGCGAAATTATAAAAAAAATAATTTTACTCATTAGTTAAACACGTAAAAATAAATTATTTACCAAAAAAAATTAAAATCGCTCTTGCGAAGTTTTAAAAAAACAATTTACCCGTTGGTAAAAACACGTAAAATTAAATTTTTTTAAAGTAAAAATTAAAATTAAAATCGCTGTTACGAAATTTTAAAAAAACAATTTCACGTGTTGGTTAAATACGTAAAAATCAATTATTTTAAAATAAAAAAACAAAAAAGAAAATTTTAATTACTATCGCAACATTTAAAAAAAAAACCATTTTACTTGTTGGTTAAACACGTAAAAATCAGTTATTTTAAAATAAAAATTAAAATCGCTGTTGCAAAACTTTAAAAAAGCAGCTTTACTTGTAGATTAAACACGTAAAAATTAATTATTTTAAAATAAAAATTGAAATTGCTGTTGCAAAATTTAAAAAAAAATTATTTTACTTGTTGGTCAAACACGTAAAGATTAGTTATTTTAAAATAAAAATTAAAATCGCTGTTGCAAAATTTTAAAAAAACAATTTACCCGTTGGTAAAAACACGTAAAAATTAATTATTTTAAAATAAAAATTGAAGTCGCTGTTGCAAAATTATAAAAAAACAATTGACCCGTTGGTAAAAACACGTAAAAATTAATTATTTAAAAATTAAAATTGAAGTCGCTGTTGCAAAATTTAAAAAAAAACCATTTTACCTGTTAGTTAAACACGTAAAAATAAGTTATTTTAAAATAAAAAAAAATTTTAATCGCTGTTGCAAAATTTTAAAAAAACAATTTTACTCGTTAATTAAACACGTAAAGATTAGTTATTTTAAAATAAAAATTAAAATCGCTAATGCAAAATTTTAAAAAGACGATTTACCCGTTGGTAAAAACACGTAAAAATTAATTATTTTAAAATAAAAATTGAAGTCGCTGTTGTAAAATTAAAAAAAAAACCATTTTACACGTTGGTTAAACACGTAAAAATTAATTATTTTAAAATAAAAATTAAAATCGCTGTTGCAAAATTATAAAAAAACAATTGACCCGTTGGTAAAAACACGTAAAAATTAATTATTTAAAAATTAAAATTGGAGTCGCTGTTGCAAAATTTAAAAAAAAAAAACATTTTACCCGTTGGTTAAACACGTAAAGATAAGTTATTTTAAAATAAACAAAAAAATTTTAATCGCTGTTGCGAAATTTTAAAAAAAACAATTTCACTCGTTGATTAAACATGTTAAAACAAATTATTTTAAAATTTGCGTACTTACACATACGCACAAATCAACAACGTATACATACGTATAATAAATCTTCTTATCAAAAAAAAAAAAAAAAAAAAAAAAAAACCTTCTACGCTAACATTGTGATTCACGTTTTCTTTTGTTATTAAATTAGTATTATTATTTTTTCTTCTCCTTATTTTTAATATAAATTTTAATATATATATATTTATACACGCGCGCACGCATTTAAAGTACGTTATAATATATATATATTATAAATTTATTTATATTAAAAAAAAAAAAAACCGTCTGCTTCATTTATTTTCTCCATTGTTATTTTACCCTCGTCATTAAAAAAAATGGTTTTGGAGATTCATGGAGAATGAAAATAAAAAAAAAAAAAAAAGTTAAATTTTTTTCGTACGAAAAAAAAAAAAAAAAAATCCCCTTTTTTATAATTATTATTATTATTATCATCATCATCATTTTGGAAATGATAAAAATTATTTATTATATGTTTATCTATTTAAAAAAACGTAAAAACATTTGAATGGATCGTAAATAAAAAAAAAGGAAATTAATAATGATAATAATGATGATTTAATTGCGTCGTGATGGTGGTGGTGGCGGTTGTTGTTAAAATGAACGAACGTTTGTTGGTGATTACGTTTCTACAAAAATTTTTCTTTTTTTTTTGTTGTCCATAACACGACAACATGAAATATTTAATGAGAAAAAAAGGGGGGAAGGGGAGTGGGGGGGGGGTAAAAAGAGAATAAGAAGAACGGATATTAAATATTGAAAAGTTTTTTTTTGAGAAAACGTCTCAAACGTTTAATTAAAGTTTTCTTTGGAAAATGTTTTTTTTTTTTTAAATTGGTAGCACTGGAGACGTAAAAATAAAAATGAAAGAAAATCGATTATGAGTTTTCACAAAAATTTTTATTCTTTTTTTTTTTTTTGAGTCTCCAGCGAAAAATTCGAGATTTTTTTTTTTTTTAATAACAAAACAAAATTTTTGTCATTCGTTTGTTTGTTTCGTCATCACTTTGTTAAGATATATAAATCCCTCGTAAAATAAAATTAAACTTGGTTTTTCTTTATTTTTTTTTTGTTCTTTTTAATAAAATTACGATTATTATTATTATTAAATAATTTTTTTCCTGTTTCTTTCCTTCTCCCCTCTTCATCCCCTCATTCCACCCCCATTAATTTTCTTTTGTGTTATCTCTTTTTCTTTTTGGTCAAGTTAAAAAGCACAAAAAAAAATTAGTCATTAAAAGCTTTTTCCCGTTAATAAAATAAAAAAAGATAAAAGTAAGAAAGAAAAAAAAGAAAATTTTTTTTTTCTTTCTTTTTTATTTTTTTTTAAAGAAAAATTTTCATGACGAAAAAAGGCGGGAAAATTCGAATCATTTATTAAAAAATTCTCTAAACTAAAACTTGAAAATTATTTATTATTACCGAGTATTTTTTTTTCATTCAAATCATCATCATCATCAACATCATCACCATCGTCGTTTTTACCAACTTAACGAAAACTTTTTCAAACAAAAAAACTTACCTCTTGCCTTTTGCCCTTATAATAATTAATTTTTTTTGTTAAATTTTCGCGCGTTTTTTTTTGTACCAAGTCAAGTGATTTTATTTAATTTACACGAGTGGGTGCATTTACGTGTGCGTTATAAGATTTCTTCCTCAAAAAAAAAATAATTTTACGTTTATGTTTTATAAATACGTCAACATAAAAATTAAAAATCTAATAATAATAATAACGATAATAATGATAATAAAAAGTAATAATAATAATAATAAGAGAATAATTTGAATAATAACCAACCTTGTTGGAAATGTCGAGACGAAGACCATCGTGATGATAATTATCTGAAATAACGAAACGTTTAAACTTACTATCGAATATAATTTCTAACAAAGTTGGTTATCGTCATAGAGAAATTAAACAAACAAAATAAATTTTCTATTTTTTTTTCTAATAAAAAATATTTTTGCCGTACCGGAAATCCAACAACAACAAACATATTTTTTTTTTCTCGAATCAAAAATCATTTTTATATAAAAAAAAAGAAAACTAATAAAAACAATGACGTTTTCGAACTCTGCGATGATGATGATGATAATAATATTTCGAATACGTAAAAAAAAAAAAACGTTATTTTCCACCGTTTTCCGCCATTTTCTTTTTTTAACGAAACAACAATCGTGGAAAAAAAATTAAACAAACATAAAAAACGATTAAATTTTTTTTTCCCTTCGAGATAGACAATAATAATAATACAAACGACAATCATAACTCATTCGTTTGTCGAAAATTATTTGATTTATATAAAAGTAATAAATTAAAAAAAAAAAAAAAATTTTTTTCTTGTTTGTTTGTTTGTCTACAAACGAAAAAAATGTGCGTGCAAAAAAAAAGTATAACGAACGTATATATAAATTTTCTATTATGTAATTTTTAAAAATTAAAAAAAAAAAAAAATGGGAAATAATAATAATAATAATGATTACAACGAGTAAAACGAGGATAATGATGATGATGATGATGATGATGATGATAATAATGATGATTATAATTTATAGGTTACGTTATCCACGGTCCATTTGTTGTGCCTTTTGTCTGGAAAAAAAAAGGTTTAGAGACAAAAAAAAAAAAAAATTTTTTCCCCTACAGTTTTAAGAAGAACAACAACAACAACCTTTCAATCGATTTCTCTACGATAATAATAATAATAATAATAATTTATATTCTATCGTAAAATTATTTATTGTAACAAAATTTTAAAATTCATAAAGAGGAGAAGGAGAGAGAGAGAAATAAGTCATCGTTTGTTGTTATCGACGCCATTTTGTATTTTCCAATCTCCTTCTCTCTCTCTCTCTCACTCTCCCCCCCTCTCTCTTTTAACATTTTTACTATTTAAATAATAGATTTTGATTTATTTTGTAGAAAAAAGAGAAAAAAAAAATAAGGACAAACCCTCTTTTCTAACGTTGGGCCCCATTTTTTCTTTTTTTTTAAAAATGGATTTATTATATACATGTGTAAAAGAAGAGTAAAAATGCGTGCGTGTGCGTGTGCGTACGCGTTTGTAGATAGATGTATATATATATCTTCGGAACATGTCAAAAACTTTAATTATTATTATTATTATTATCATTTTTTTTATTACATTTTTTTTGCTATTTTTTATTATTTTTGGCATCGCGTTATTAAAGGGTGAACAATTTTTTATACCCTTTTTTTTTCTATTTTTTTTGGAACATTACATTTTTTTTGTGATGTTGTCGGTTGTATCTTCCTCCCTTCCGGAGGGTGGTTCCATTCTTAATTTTTTTTTTTTCCATCGGTTAAATTGATTTTTGACAATATCGATAATGCAGTACGTTTAAAATTGTTTTTTTTTTCTCCACTCTTACTCTCTCTCTTTCTCATTCTCTCTCTTTTGGTATTGTTGTTGTTGCTGTTTGTTACGAGGAAATGATGATTAAAAAAAAAAAATTTTACTTAGCCGGAATGTATTTTCTTCCTTCACCCCTTCCCCCCAAGTAAGTGATGATGAAAATTTTAAGTATTTAAGAAAACAAACAAACGACGATTGTGTGTAAAACAAAAAAAATTATCATCGTCTGCTTTGGTTTTAATTGATGACGTCAAATTTTTTTTTATTTAATTTCCCCCAAAATAAGGACAACGTGGAAGTAGAAACAAATCGAAAAACCCCGATTGTAACGAATTGAAATCGTTTAAAATGAAAAAAATGGAATCAAACAAACGAACAAACAAACAAACGGTGACCGTTTTGAAAATTTACTGCTGAGCGTAATATAAAATAATAAATTTAAATTTTTTTTTTAACAAATCGACCGGAAAAAATTAGTAAACAATGAATTATAATGATAATAATAATTTTTCGTATTCTTTTTGTTTCCGTACGAATGATAATAAAAGATTTACCTAAAAAATTTTTAGGGGTTCATGGAATTCCAGTTGAAAAATTAAAAACGAATTCCATAATTCCAGTTTTTTTTCTAACGTATATTAAATTAGTTTGTGAATAAAATCAAAAAAAAAAAAAAAATTTTAACAGCCCCTAATTTTTAACAAAAAAAAAAAAATTCCAAAATCTCTGTTTACTTATAATGTCCTTTTTATAAAAATTCTATTGTGTAAAAATGATTTTAAAAGAGAGATAAAGTGAGAGAGCGAGAGAGAGAGAGAGAGAGAGAATTTAAAAATAAACAAAAAAAAATGGGAAAGAAAAAAAAATAGAAGAAGAAAAATCCGCGTAAATTAGGGTGATTGAAATTCTCACTGGAATTTTTTATCTTTCTCTCTCTCTCTCTGTTTCTCATATTTTGTCTCTCTTTATCTCTCTCTTTCTCATATTTTGTCTCTCTCTCTCTCTCTCTCTCATCATTTTTATTTTTATTTTTTTTTGTCCTACCTGAAAATATTAAATGAATGATTTTTTTTCTCTTTTTTTCTTTTCTTTTCTGTCCCTTCTTAAAAATTTTTTCAGGTTCAGGTATGACCGGTCACGATAAATTTTAGCAATCACCCCCCCCATGTTCAACCCCTAAAAATTTTTAATTTTTTCCTTGGTGGTAAAAAAAAAAAAAAAAAAAAAAAAACAAAAATCCAAAAATCGAATCCCATTCATAAAAAATTATTTTTTTTTTATTCTTTTAAAAACATTTCAACTGAAAAATTCAGGTGTTGTGTATAAAAATTCCGTAAACGTGTCATTAGAAAAATATTTTATCGTAAAATTTAGTTTTATTTGCATAATATTTACACGTTAAATTATTTATCCGTCAGGTGAGATCGTTCGAAATTAATTTTTTTTTTTTTTTCGTTTAATTCTCGTCAAGTCAAAATCGTAGAGACCAACAACAAACAAACAAACAAACGTCTATGTAATCGATGATTTAATTTATGTATTTTTTTTTTAAATTATATATTTTTATTGAGTACGCGTATATATATAAAGTAGTAAAAGTGGAAGAAGAAAAAGAAATTAAATTTTTCTATTCATAATAATTTAAAGTTATTTTTTTTTGTTTCCATCGTTTGTTATTGTTGTAAATGCCACAAAACATATCACAAGAATTTGTGTGTGAATGAATAAGAAAGATAAAGATAGAGAGATAGCTAGATAGAGAAGGGGGAAGAGAGAAAGAGAGAGAGAGAAAAAATCAAAAAGATTAATCAACCTTTTACGACTACCAGGTGAGATTTTAAAAGATTTTTTTTTTTTTTTACTACTTTTTGACCGTGTCAGGTAACGTTCAAATATTAACAAAAAAAAAACTGATAAACGACAAATTTAAAAAAAGATGGAAGATTAAGAAGAAGAAGAAGAGGAAGAAGAAGGAAAAATGTCGCGATGGTGGTCTCTTTTTATTATATCATAACTACCACGTGAATGTTGTTATTCGGAGTAATCAAAAAAAAAAAGCAAAAACAGAATCGAAAAACTATAGAAGATAAGTTACGGTGTATTTATGTGGGGGGAGGGGAGAAGTAGAGAAGGAAGGGATTCTCTTCTCCCCTATCCCTACCCCTAAGAAAAAAATTTTTCAAACATGGCGGCGTCGGCGGCGGCGGACGGACGACATTTTTTTATTGTCGAATGTAAATCGGTAATAATAAATGGTATTAAAAAAAAAAGAAGGTTATCACACACACAGCCTACTAAAATGGAATTAAAATATAACGACTTTTTTTCGTTTCGTTTTATAAAATGGTCGTCGTCGATTCGTATTGAAATTTAAATGATAATGATAATAATAATAATAATAATAAAATGTTTTAATAACAATTTAAATAATTTACGCTTTATAAATAAATAAAAAATAAAAATGATATTGAACACGTTGAAGTAAAAATAAATTTTATTTTTAACGAGAAATTAATGACAAGAAGATAAAAAAAAAGTGAAAAGAAGAAGAAGAAGAGGAGGAGAAGAAGGAGAAGATGATGATGATGATGGTTAAGACAGAGACTAAAAAATAAAGGAAGAAAAGAGAGAAAACGCGTTTTGAATGCGTTAATTTTTTTCAAAAAATTTTTTCTTTCGTTTTTCTTACCCGGATTATTTTTTTTTTTTAATTTTATTACCCACCCACCCACCCTCCCGATGTATTATTATTATTATTATTAATTGTTTTAAATAATTATGTTTATTACGTGTTAAAATATAAGAAAAAAAATTTAAATAAAGTTTTTTTTTTATTTTTTCACCGGTAATTTATGGTTTTTAAAAAAATTTTATGCGTTCATTAAAAAAACGCTTTAAAGTTTTTTTTTATCCGTTTACCGACACGCGCACGCGCACACCCACGCGTGTACGCACGTATGACGTCACGTAAATTATTAGAGAGAGAGAAAAACAAAAACGTTCCAGGTGTTTAAAGCGAAACGTATTATCGAGAGAAAGTTTATCAACGGGTCGTAATAATTTGGCCGTGACGTAATAATTAATTAATGACGTAATGACCTACAGTTAAATAAAAATTTCTTTTTGGAAAAATAAAATATTTTCACGGGGGGTCAACTTTTTTTTTTTGTAATGGCAACCGAAAAAAAGAAGAAAAAAATAATTTGAGGAGACAAAACATGACCTTGAAAATTAATTATTTATAGCGCGTTTTTTTTATAGCATTAGTAAAAGGGTTTTTATAGCTGGCTATTTAAAAATTTATTATTTGTCCCTAAAGCGATTACAATTTAATTTTTTTTTATCTCAAGACAAAAGTAAAATTAAACGCAAATAATAATGATAATAAAAAATTATTAATAATAATAATAATAATAATAATAATAATAATGAGAAAAGGTGAAAGAAGAAGTGGAAGAAGTGGAAGGAGAAGAAGATTGGTAGTAGGGATAACTAAAAAGAAAAGGGATGAAAATTCACATTTCGTTTCATCTCATTGTTATGCAATTTTTTTTTTATATCTTGACTCTCTCTCTTTCTCACTTTCTCTTATTCACTTTTCATTTCTTTCTCTCTCTCACTCTCTCACTTTGTTTCTTCGTGTTAGGAATTTCATTTAAAAATAAATTCGTCGCATAATCGAAATTTTCATTCTTCCCCCCATTTTTTTTTTTTTTTCAATCGAAACCTTAGTGAGGGTGAAACTTTTTTTTCCTTTTTTCCTTTTTTTTCTTTTTTAAATAAAAGAGGAGGGGGAGGAGGAAAAGGGGATAATAAAAAAATTTTTTTCTTTTAAATAAGGAAAAAAAAAAAAATTCAAGTTTTGTAAAAGCGAACAAACGCACGCATTTGGAGGTTGGATAAAAAATAGAAAATTGAAAATGTAATTTTTTGTTTTTTGTTTGTTTGTTTGTTTTATACGTTTTAAATTTATTTTTAATAATAAAATTTGTAAATTAAAATATATACATACATAGAAAACAAACGACAAAAGAGAGAGAGAGAGAGAGAGAGAGAGAGAAAGAACGTTAATGAAAAATTTAAAAGTTTATAATAATAGTAATAATCTAATTCCACGTCATGAAATTTTTCCCTTTTTTTTCCTCCAAAATTTTTTTGAATCTTTCAAATAGGAAATGAGTATAAAAGGAAAAAAAGATAAAAGAAAAAAAGAGGCGTGACTCCGAAACAAGAACAAAAGAAAAAGTAAAAAAAAAAAAAAGGAAAAGGAATGAAAATGTGGAAAATCCATTTGGATAAACGGGAGAAATGGGGCGTAACTGTATAAAAAGTGTCATTAGACCGTGAATTGTGGGAATCTTTTAGTTTTGCTGTTGTCACTTATTAAGAAATATTATTACTTAAATCAGTATCAAGATTCCTGTCTGAACCTTTTTCTTTTTCCTATTTAATCCATCCAACAACAACCACAACAGCAAATTAAAAGAAAATTTTCTTTATATATATATACCGCAATGATAATAATAATAATAATAATAATAATAAGACATTTTCTTTCTCCCTCCCCATAATTTATTTATTTAGTTTTTTTTCCTTTACTGGATATTTTTTTTGTTGGTTTATGGCCTGGAGAATTTTTTTTTTTATTATTATCCTTTCCAAAAATTAAATTAAAATAATTAATTCCAAATTTTTTTTTTTAATCAATTATTATTATTATTATTTTAATGATAACGATAATAATAATAATAATAATAATAATAATAATAATAATAATAATAATAATAATAATAATAATAATAATGATAAACGGATAAACGAACGAAGGAAAATTTTTTTTAATGTGTCGTACCTGAAGTTTGTCAAGTTAAAAAAGAAAAAAATGATAAAAATTTTTTTTTTACGATTCTCATTTTAACACCTGGTTAACTCGTCCTCAAATCTTCTTTTTTTTTTTTTTCTTCTTCCACGCCCAACCCAAGTTTCAAGTTTAAATCTTTCAGACTCTTTTGATTTTTATGAGATTTCAACGTTATTAGTAATTATTTTTTTACTCTGGCTAATATGGTTGTCTTGTAAGTTTTTTTTTTTTTTTTTCATTTTCAATTTGATTTTACGACCGTTAGCACCTTTTTTTTTTTTTTAAACATGGCCGTGATAGACAGGTATCGTCGGGTACCTGTACTAAGACCACGACAACAACAACAACAACAACATCCTTTTGTTATTTTTTATTAAACATAATATCGATAAAATGTCGGTTTATAAAAAAAAATTTAATATTCATTATTTTTTTCTTTTGCCACGACGTTTTAAATACCAATTAGTAAAAATAAATTTTATTAATTAAAAAAAAAATCAAAATCACTCATTAATTTTTTTTTTAATCCGTATTTTCTTATTATTCCGCCCGCTTCCCTCCCTCGTCCCCCCACGTCTTCACCTTTCTCCCCGACAATTAAACTAGAAAAAAAAAACCCGAACAATTAAATACCCCGAAGAAGAAATTTTTTTTTGTTAAATAAATAATTATTGAAGTCGAAGAGAACTTGTTAGCCCCCAAAGTATAAAAATAATAACTTTTAACGTCGATATTAAATTTAATTATATTTTCGAGGGCAAAAACCCGGAAACGTTTAAATATTTATACGGAAAAAGTGATTGAGCGGGGGAGGAGGAGGAGAAAGGGAAGGAAG